>NW_027617322.1:0-126538 GCF_964187855.1 Myxine glutinosa
ATCAATCTACACTCAATACCCCATAATGACAAAGACAAAACAGGCTTTTAGAAAGTTTTGCAAATTTATTAAAGAAAAAATTTATTAAAATTTATTAAAATTTATTAAAATTTATTAAAAAGAAAAAACTGAAATATCACATTGACATAAGTATTCATACCCTTTGCTGTGACACTTGAAATTTAGTTCAGGTGCCTCCCATTTCTCTTGATCATCTTTGAGATGTTTCGACACCTTGATTGGAGTCCACCTGTGGTAAATTCAATTGATTGGACATGATTTGGAAAAGCACACACCTGTCTATATAAGGTCTCACAGCTGACAATGCATATCAGAGCAAAAACCAAGCCATGAGGTCGAAGGAACTGCCTGCAGAGCTCAGAGAAAGGATTGTGTCGAGGCACAGATCTGGGGAAGCCTACAAAAAAATTTCTACTGCATTGAAGGTTCCCAAGAGCACAGTGGCCTCCATAATTCTTAAATGGAAGAAGTTTGGAACAACCAGGACTCTTCCTCGAGCTGGCCGCCCGGCCAAACTGAGCAATCCAGGGGAGAAGGGCCTTGGTAAGAGAGGTGACCAAGACCCGGATGGTCACTCTGGCTGAGCTCCAAAGATCCTGGGTGGAGATGGGAGAAGCCTCCAGAAGGACAACCATCACTGCAACACTCCACCGATCTGGACTTCCTGGCATAGTGGCCAGACGGAAGCCTCTCCTCAGTGAAAGACACATGAAAGCCCGCTTGGAGTTTGCAAAAAATCACCTAAAGGACTCTCAGACTGTGAGAAACAAGATTCTGTTGTCTGATGAAACCAAGATTGAACTGTTTGGCTTCTGTCTCCCCACTCTGCCATAAAGAACAGATCGGTGGAGTGTTCCAGTGATGGTTGTCCTTCTGGAAGTTTCTCCCGTCTCCACACAGGATCTCTGGAGCTCAGCCAGAGTGACCATCGGGGTCTTGGTCACCTCTCTTACCAAGGCCCTTCTCCCCCGATTGCTCAGTTTAGCTGGGCGGCCAGCTCTAGGAACAGTCCTGGTTGTTCCAAACTTCTTCTATTTAAGAATTATGGAGGCCACTGTGCTCTTAGGAACCTTCAATGCAGCAGAATTTTTTTTGTAGGCTTCCCCAGATCTGTGCCAAGACACAATCCTGTCTCTGAGCTCTGCAGGCAGTTTCTTCGACCTCATGGCTTGGTTTTTGCTCTGATATGCATTGTCAGCTGTGAGACCTTATATAGACAGGTGTGTGCCTTTCCAAATCATGTCCAATCAATTGAATTTACCACAGGTGGACTCCAATCAAGGTGTAGAAACATCTCAAAGATGATCAAGAGAAATGGGAGGCACCTGAACTAAATTTCAAGTGTCACAGCAAAGGGTCTGAATGCTTATGTCAATGTGATATTTCAGTTTTTTCTTTATAATAAATTTGCAAAACTTTCTAAAATCCTGTTTTCTCTTTGTCATTATGGGGTATTGAGTGTAGATTGATGAGGGAAAAAATGAATTTAAACGATTTCAGCATAAGGCTGCAACTAACAAAATGTGAAAAAGTGAAGGGGTCTGAATACTTTCTGAATGCACATATGTATGTATGTATGTATGTATATATATATATATATATATATATATATATATATATATATATATATATATATATATATATATATACATATATACATATATATATATATATATATATATATATATATATATCTATATATATATATATATATTATATATATCTATATATTGTTGCGGATCTCAGAAACGTCGGCTCTCCCCTTATCAAGAGGGGGTTAATCCCCTTGTCCTTTATCTGGCCGACGCGATCCTGGAAGTTAACACGTTCCTTCCGGCCGGTATTAAATAGGGTTGTTGGTCGAATTTAGTCCTATTATCTAATTACTAATACCGACCGTGAAGCAAGGAAATAACTCCCGCCCGAATCACGGATATTGATGGAAATTGCCGAGCGGATAGCAATCCGCGATCCGAGCTGTTAACCAGTGACTAGACCCGATTATAGCGGTTCATAATCGTGCCATGCTTACCCAATTGAGAAAAGACTGATACGATCGGATTAAGAGGAAAACCAGGAAGAACAAGGAATTTATTCACAATTTGCACAAGAAGAAGAGGAAACGAAAGAATGTACAAGAAAGAAGAGGAAGAAAAAGTACACAGGGCAGCCTTAAACACAGTCGTATTCTATTCCCTGGACACGGGCCCCCGATCACTCTCAGATTCACTCACACGGGGATGACAAAGGTAGAGTGGAAGGTCCGGCGATGGCGTTCAGGCTCCGGTCCGGCTCCGGTCCTCGACCCATACCAGGCGATGAAGGTGGACGGCAGACAGCTCTCCGCGTAGCGTAGGCGCGAGCGGACAATTATAGAGGGGAAGGTCGGTAAACTGGCGGTTATACGAAGCGCTTTTCGCCCACGTCCTTCCAAAGCAGCCGCCTCAATCAAGGCGCATAACGCGAGTTCTTTAGCGCGCTCTCTAACCAGTCCTTTATGAATGTCAACATTCCGCCAGCAAGTCCTTCTCATAAGTCCTCAATAAGCCAACCTTCCAACAAGTCCCTCTTGGTCAAGCGCATATACTCACAAGTCCTCCTTGAGGGCTTTGTGTGCGCGCTTTTATAACATAAGCCAGCGAACGCTCTCGGAGCCCCAACCACGCCCTGTCAGGCGACCTCCCCTCAGCCCTGGTTGGCTGGTGACGACTTACCGGCTCCGCCTTGATGGCTGGTTGACGTGGCCGCACCTCCATCCTCGCGTTCCACGCCCTTTTCGGGCCTCACCTCGTGGCTTTTGGGCTGTTTCGAGCGGAAGCCCAAGGGCAGCGAAGGCTGCTGGCCAAGGAGCGTAACAAATTGGGAGGGCTGATGGGGCATAGACTGGAGAGCGCTTAATAGCATCGCTTGAAAGGGAGGCTGCCAAAATGAACGAAAGGGTCCTACTCTTATTTGTTTGACACAACACAGATGCAACTACAGGATATGGCCTTATCTAAACACATACTAAGGAATAACTACCGTCCTAAGGTGACTCCGTGTTGCATGTGGCCTATCTACGTGGTGCAACCTTTTAACCTTTAATGATGTTATATTTACCAGTGTGGGTTCTCAAAACCGCAAAACTGCACCCCTCCTTTTTCCAGGCTCGACCCGAGCCGAACCGATACCTGGGTCAAGACTACTTTTACAACTACATGTGACACTTAGGTGTAGTTTCCCTCTACATTTACTCTACACCCTGAGTGCGACAGTTTTAACACTAGATATGTCCCCCCTGCTGCGTTGTGTTCTATCTAACTGACTCACGCCCACAATTAACCGAATTACGGAATTATTTTCAAACTAAACATAGAGCCGGTGGGGAGCATGTTATTTACAAGACACTATTAATTATTTACAACTATAACAGAGGACCTGTCTTTTGTGGGAGAAGAAGGAATTTTGAGAAGAGGAAATACCATTTGCACTGCACTGCACCAATACACCATACACCCATATGTACCACAATGAAAAAAAAATGCACAAAAAGCACCATCATCAATGCACAAAAATATTTCAGAAATTAATAAATGATGACGTCTTGTGCTTTGCTGGTGGGCTGTGACAGATCTTGGCTGCATCTTCTTCTTACTTGATGGATTAATTAATAAAAAAAGTGCACAACCCACGTCCGTTTTTTTATTTGGCCAGCCGGGCCAGCGTAGGTGGTCCGCCTGCATGGCATTGATGCCACTTAAAACACAGTGGTCCACAAGCAAGATGCTGCTGGCAGCAATGGTCTGTCCCCGCAAAGGTGCCAGGCCACAGAACGTGTGGTCCATATGGTGTATCAGTGCAGGCAGGCAGGCAGCAGGGTGCAGGCAGCAAGAGTGCGGCCGCACCGCTCAGGGCACCTGCACACTCCCCTCACAAAAGACCATGGTCCATGAGTGGGGAGGAAGACAACGCAAGGGTACACGTAATCACAAGGTAATGCGACATGAGGGGCACTGGAAAGCGAGCGGAGAAAGCTCATCCCTACTCGTACGTCAACCCCATGTCACCTACTCTACCCTTGCCCTTCCCCTTATTTACACTTTACAAATTTACAAATTCGTCTCTACTGTCTCGTCCCCCATATCTCCCCCTAATTCCGAATTTGTCTGCCAATCCCTCCAAAGAAGGAAGGGATGGAATCACACACAATGTCAAACTCCGTCATGATGCGTCTTTCATTCTAAACTGTTCACAAAACCTGGTGTGGAGTCCTATCACCTTGGTGAGTGGATGCGGATGGTGCGAAGAGTTTTTATCCCCCTAACTATCCTTGTAAAGGACATTAACACAGCTACTCTACTCTGGGTCTTGCCCTGCCAATCCATTGGCCATCTTTACTCTATGTGGTTCTAAAAACCAATTCCCATTGACCATACCGTGGTGCTCTCCCAATTTGGCGTCTCACTCCCCCCCCCCCCCATTTTTCAATCTGTGCCCTAGAAAAATTTCGGGACTGTGTCGTGTGGCCCTACCAGCAGGTCTACTTACCTGCGCACCTCCGCCACTGAAGCCGCCTCCCAAGCTTGCCTGCTCCTGACGACTACCTAACCGGGGAAGGCCCTCCCTGGCTCTTACCTCAACTAATGCCCCCTATGGCATTGGGCTACCCGGGTCCTCTCCTTAGGATCCTCGGGCCCCGCTGAACTCTACCTGAACTCTAACCTGGCTCCCAGAGCCTACCTGCGGCCTCACCTGGCCGATAGACTACCAGTGGCGGAGTGCTCATTTAACCATACGTACCAATTAAGCCACACGCCCAGCCATTCCACACACTTATGCACCCCTCAAAGCACTCCTTTACTACCACACGCACCACAGATGTCAATATCCAACAAATTGACCTACTGCCTCTACCTAACTTTAAACTACCCTCCCCGGGTATTCATGAAGGGGTCCATCTTCCCCCATCCACTCCTTCGCACCATGCATTCCACACTACCTATTCCACACTACTCGCTCCACACCATTTATTCCACACCACTCATTGTTCTCACTTGCACCCCACGCAAGCCAATCACTCAATACACTTACACTTGCCCACAATACCCTACTCATACACTTTCACACACACACACACACACACACACACACACACACACACACACACACACACACACACACACACACACACACACACACACACACATCATTCACGAGCATTGCCTCATTTCATCACCAGCACCACCAAGACTCCCATTCACAATGCCTCATTTCAAGCCCATGCACACGGTGGTTCCCACAATTACACACACACACAGCATCATCTGACTATCTATTTCCCCTAATACTAGTGCTCTCCCTGTCATCCCTTTACACTAAGCACATCCCTCGTCATTATCATCCACCTAATCTGACTACATCCCCACTACTTGTGCAATGTCTCTACTTAAATCTTGTGTCTCCTAAAGTCATCTCGAAGTCCCTATCATTATCTTAGCCCTCCCTGGCTAGTTCACATTGCCAGACCCCATAAATCCTATAGCTCATGTGCCCCAAATGAATGGTACAACTACCATTCCTCTACATCACTATTG
This sequence comes from Myxine glutinosa, assembly GCF_964187855.1. NCBI lineage: Eukaryota > Metazoa > Chordata > Myxini > Myxiniformes > Myxinidae > Myxine > Myxine glutinosa. Next base: position 5,595 of record NW_027617322.1, read on the forward strand.
CCATTTGTTCACTGTACTCAAGCCTCTCGGTGCGAATACATTTCCACCGCTCGGCTTCGAAAAGCCGCGCAATGCATATTGGTGGTCTGTCTACTGTTGTTTGGGTCCGTCCGGCATTTCGATTCTGGGGAGGAGGCATACTCGGGACGAGGCTCCAGGCGCCATCCCGGCGCGGAGCCTTTCGGTCTCCGGCCCGATGACCCAACCTCACCCGGTCGGAACACCGCGCCCGCCAGGGGGCGAAGTTCCGACCTGGCCTATCTCCCCCGGAATCGTGCCGATCGCCTTGCCTGTGAAGGCGCGGCACCGACCATACAGGGCGGAGCCCGGCCCAAATTGTGCACGGCGCTCCTTGCAAGAGCGCCGCGGCAACAATCCCCGCCGGCCCCGGCAGCACACAAAGAACACCACGCCCCAAGAGCTCGCGTCGGCTGTCAGCCTAAGCGCTGCCCCGGTCAGCGTCGATGCTCGAGTCGCATTCTCCCATCCACACGCGACTCTTCCCATACTCACCAAACGCGGCACTACAGCGCCTCCCATACACTCCACACATTTCGTCAATTCTGCCACCACGCGCTCTTGTGCACACTCTCTCATTCCACACTCAGGTGCACACCACTCAGGCACACTCATTCCTTCCACACACTCTATTACGCACTCCTCTCGCGCACATTCTTGCACACTCATCCTACTCGCACACTCCGTTACATCCTCTATAACTACCATGGGTGTGCACTCTTATGCTGCACACCCAATCAGCGCACACCTACCCACGGGTGTGCAATCTCTTGTCGCACACCCAATCACGTGCTCCGGTGTGCATCCCCGCACACACTCCTCAGCCAACTCTGGTGCGCATTCTTGCACACTCTCCACAACCAACTCTGGTGTGCATTCACCCTCACTTTCACACTCTGTTGTGCACTCCCCCTCACTTTCACACTCTGTTGTTACACACCCGCGCTTCGGTGCACACTTTTTTCTCACATGCGCGCCATTCACCTTCACACAGCGCACCACGGACCTTCCACAAGTGCCCGGTTGATGCCGGGATCCCAAGCACGCGAAAAATCCTTTCGCGCCAAACCTTTTCGCGCCATATACAATCCTGCTTACCTTCGGGATCCTTTTCTCCACACGCAGCTGCAAACTTTCATTGGGGTTAACAAGTACGGCATCATGATGTGAATACAGACTTTGTACACATTCCATCTTTTCCTCCGCGAGTGCTTTTCTAAGTCCGCCGTCTTCTTAACCCCAATTTCCACTATTTCTTTGATTTCAATTTCTTTTTCCTCGATGACCGCAGGTGCTAATAAAACAAAATTTTCTAATTCAGCGGCCGTCTGCTTCTCTATCCCCCGTGTCACAATTTCTACCTCGGTCCACCCGGCTGTGCTTTGCTCAGGCTCGCTTTCCCCGCGCTTCTCAAGTCGCGCTACCCCATCGCATACCATTGTACCTTTCCCGCTCGACCTGCGGTCAATGTTCTTCCCCAATGCTTTTATTTGGCCACCTATTCTGGTTCCAAACCCCATTAACCCATCCTTCATTCCTTCCATTAGATTCTCTCGGGTGGCCATCCTGTTTTCCAACCCCGTTAACCCCTCGTCTATTTGTCTGGCTTGGCCACCCACGCCCTTCAATTGACCCCCCAATTTTCTTCCTAATCCCCCCAATTTGTTTTCTAATCCCCCAATTTGATTTCCCAATTGCTCCCCCATTCTATTTTCCAAATTACTTAACCCGTCTCTCAATCCCCCAATTTGGTTTCCCACATCATTTTTCAATTCCCCAATTTGGTTTCCCAATTGCTTACTATCGGCCCTCATTTCTCCCATCTCCTTACTCAATCCCCCAATTTGCTCCTGCGTTCTGTCCACCCCCATTTGTATGGCTGCCTGTAGCTGCGCAATTAGGGCCTGCATATCCATCCCTCCCATTTGCGCAGCGGGCGCGGCCGTCATCACCCTGTGCGAGGCGCCGCCATTTTGTTCACTTGCAACCCCTACTGCTGCACCCTCATTGATGTCCTCCTCCGTTTCTCCCAATTCTTCATGGGGGTCCTGGGTTATTTCTAACTCCTCCTCATCTACCCCCACCGGCATCTGATCGCCTTGGCTATCCATGGCACGATTTAAAATTTAGGTGTTAATAAAAATTTCGGCCGCTCGTAATTTTGACCAAATTTGTCCAAAGGATAAGAAATTTGGTTCGGGTTCCAAACCCCACTCCCAGACACCAATTGTTGCGGATCTCAGAAACGTCAGCTCTCCCCTTATCAAGAGGGGGTTAATCCCCTTGTCCTTTATCTGGCCGACACGATCCTGGAAGTTATCACGTTCCTTCCGGTCGGTATTAAATAGGGATGTTGGTCGAATTTTAGTCCTAATACCGAATTACTAATACCGACCGTGAAGCAAGGAAATAACTCCCGCCCGAATCACGGATATTGATGGAAATTGCCGAGCAGATAGCAATCCGCGATCCGAGCTGTTAACCAGTGACTAGACCCGATTATAGTGGTTCCTAATCGTGCCACGCTTACCCAATTGAGAAAAGACTGATACGATCGGATTAAGAGGAAAACCAGGAAGAACAAGGAATTTATTCACAATTTATACAAGAAGTAGAGGAAACGAAAGAATGTACAAGAAAGAAGAGGAAGAAAAAGTACACAGGGCAGCCTTAAACACAGTCTTATTCTATTCCCTGGACACGGGCCCGATCACTCTCAGATTCACTCACACGGGGATGACGAAGGTAGGGTGGAAGGTCCAGCAATGGCATTCAGGCTCCGGTCCAGCTCCGGTCCTCGACCCGTACCAGGCGATGAAGGTGGAAGGCAGACAGCTCTCCGCGTAGCGTAGGCTCGAGCGGACAATTATACAGGGGAAGTTCCGTAAACTGGCGGTTATACGACGCACTTTTCATCCACGTCCTTCCTAAGCAGCCGCCTCAATCAAGGCTCATAACGCGAGTTCTTTAGCGTGCTCTCTCCAACGAGTCCTTTATGAATGTCAACCTTCCCCCATCGAGTCCTTCTCATAAGTCCTCAATAAGCCAACATTCCAACAAGTCCCTCTTGGTCAAGCGCATATACTCACAAGTCCTCCTTAAGGGCTTTGCGTGCGCGCTTTTATAACATAAGCCAGCGAACGCTCTCGGAGCCCCAACCATGCCCTGTCAGGCGACCTCCCCTCAGCCCTGGTTGGCTGGTGAAGGCTTACCGGCTCCGCCTTGATGGCTGGTTGACGTGGCCTTACCTCCATCCTCGCGCTCCGCCCCCTTTTCGGGCCTCACCTCGTGGCTTTTGGGCTGGTTCGAGCGGAAGCCCAAGGGCAGCGAAGGCTGCTGGCCAAGGAGCATAACAAATTGAGAGGGCCGATGGGGCATAGACTGGAGAGCGCTTAATAGCGTCGCTTGGAAGGGAGGCTGCCAAAATGAACGAAAGGGGCCTACTCTTATTTGTTTGACACAACACAGATGCAATTACTGGACATGGCCTTATCTAAACACATACTAAGGAATAACTACCGTCCTAAGGTGACCTACGTGTTGCGTGTGGCCTATCTATGGGGTGCAACCTTTTAACCTTTAATGATGTTATATTTACAAGTGTGGGTTCTCAAAACCACAACAATGTACGTATATATATATATATATATATATATATATATATATATATATATATATATATATATTTGTGCAGTGTATGTGTTGTCCTGTGTTGTCACTGAACTACGACCTCAAACATATGTGAAATCCTACCAAACCTTTGGTATGCACCCACCTCTCCCGTGTGTATGTCCGAAAGGTATTTTTTAGAAAAAAATTGAAATATATTTTTGTATTGTTTTTTGAAAACATTTTTGAGACCCAAAACTTCAGACCCAAAATAGACCCTGAAGATCCAAAAGACACCAAAGAGCCCAGAAGACCCCAAAAATACCCAAATACCCTTAAAGACCCATAGGAACCAAAAGACCCAATAGAACCAAAACACCCGAAGACCCAAAACACCCCAAAGACCCAAAACACCCCAAAGAACCAAAAGACCCAAAACACCCCAAAGACCCAAAACACCCCGAAGACCAAAAGACCCAGAATATCCAAAAGACCCTGAAGACCCAAAAGACCCCGACGACCAAAACACCCAGAAGACCCAAAACACCCTGAAGACCCCAAATACCCTTAAAGACCCTATAGACCCAAAATACCCTTAAATACCATGAAGAAGCAAAATACCCCAAAGACTCTTAAAGACCCAGAGGAAACAAAAGATACTTAAGACCCTTAAGACCCAAAAGCTCCTGAAGACACAAAACACCCCAAATACCCAAAACACCCCAACAACATAAAATACCCTTCAAAGCCCAGAGGATCCAAAAGATCCTGAAGACCCAAATGGCCCTGAAGACCCAAAAGACACCGAAATGGTCAAAGATGCCTTTCCCTCTGAAACGACGTGTGGTGAGGCACACGGATATATATATATTTGTGCAGCATCTGTCCTATCCTGTGTTGTGTTGTGTTGTGTTGTCTTGTGTTGTCACTGAACTACTTTATCAAACTTTTGTGAAATCGTACCAAACTTCTGGTATGCACATATCTCGCCCGTCGGTATGTCCTAAGGGTATTTTTTTAAAAAACAAGTACAAAAAGTTTTAATTAAAACAAAAGCCGCGTCGATGTTCCACAATGCCTAGATGCAGCTGTGCCTATAACGTCGATGTTATAGGCACAGGACATTCCTATTGATTCGATTACTTGATGTTATTTTTGTGCAAAGTGAAAATATATCTCGGCAATTTCCCGTGTGTGGCGACGAATTTTTAATATATCTCGGCATTTTCCCATCTGTTATTTCAGGCGTTGTATGACTGACCATGCCGCGGATTAAAAAAATATATATCTCGGCAATTTCCCGTGTGTGGCGACACGTGAACGAAGTTATGCTCCTCTCTCCACATTATTGTGACGTTGTATAAATTAAATATTTCATCATGACGATTGTCATCAAATGGACGAATTTCGAATATATCTCGGCATTTTCCCGTCTGTTATTTCGGGCGATGTATGACTGACCATGCCGCGATTTAAACAATATATATATATATCTCGGCATTTTCCCGTCTTTTATTTCGGGCGTTGTATGACTGACCATGCCGCGATTTAAAAAAAAACAAACTCAATGGACTTGAAGTTACAGGCCTTTGAGAATTCATTTCGTTCTATAAAGGGCAACTTTCATCGGATTTTCTTCCCGTTTTTTTTCAACCGAGTCTAAAACTATGTTAGCGACTGTGAAAAATGAAATGATATATCGAATTTGATTTGAAATAAAACTGTGTGAGAGAGGAAGACACCACGGGCCTACAAAACAGGCCTCAAAGCTATGCGAGTTAATAAAATGGTGGATATTTGTTTATATGAAGGCTCTCCCAGAATGGGTGGAGCTATGGTTCCCAGAATGGGTGGAGCTTTGAGGTTTTGTCTTCTCTGCAAGAACAACAACAACAGCAGAGGGCACTCTATGAGCAGCGTCTGCGACGCGGCTAAAAATTGCAATTTTATTTGGGGGGGGGGGGGGGGGGGGGATTTTTTTGGGAATTTTTTTTTTTCAACTTCAGTTGTTTATAAAATGTGATATCACGTATATTACAAATACATTTGTGCAAAATAATTGTTTGAATTATGATTGGTTTAATTTAAACCATGACAAAACGGCAACTCGGGTACAGTCATTTATCTATATATCGACACATCTGGGCAGTGTCTGTGTTGTCACTTAACGACTCCCTCAAGCTTTTGTTTCCGTGGTTGTGAAGTGTTTTTAATAACGTTGTGGTGGTTTTGAATCACGTGGTGGTGAGGTATTTTGAATTATGTGGTGGTGAGGTGTTTTTAAATGACGTGGTGGTGAGGTGTTTTAATATCACATGGTGGTGAGGTGTTTTTATTACGTGTTTTATGGCTGTGTGGTGTTTTTATGACATGTTTTATGGCTGTGAGGTGTTTTTAATTTCGTGGTGGTGAGGTGTTTTTATTACGTGTTTTATGGCTGTGAGGTGTTTTTATTACGTGTTTTATGGCTGTGAGGTGTTTTTAATTTCGTGGTGGTGAGGTGTTTTTATTACGTGTTTTATGGCTGTGAGGTGTTTTTAATTTTGCGGTGGTAAGGTGTTTTTATTACGTGTTTTATGGCTGTGAGGTGTTTTTATTACGAGTTTTTTGGCTGTGAGGTGTTTTTAATTTTGTGGTGGTGTGTTTTTATTACGTGTTTTATGGCTGTGAGGTGTTTTCATTTCGTGTTTTATGGCTGTGAGGTGTTTTTATTACATGTTTTATGGCTGTGAGGTGTTTTTATTACGTGTTTTATGGCTGTGAGGTGTTTTTAATTTTGTGGTGGTGAGGTATTTTTAGTACGTGTTTTATGGCTGTAAGGTGTTTTTATTACGTGTTTGATGGCTGTGAGGTGTTTTTAATTTCGTGGTGGTGAGGTGTTTTTATTACGTGTTTTATGGCTGTGAGGTGTTTTTATAACGTGTTTTATGGCTTTTCCTGGTGGTGGTGGTGAGGTGTTTTTAATTTTGTGGTGGTGAGGTGTTTTCATTACGTGTTTTATGGCTGTGAGGTGTTTTAAATTACTTGGTGGTGAGGTGTTTTGAATTACTTGGTGGTGAGGTGTTTTGAATTACTTGGTGGTGAGGTGTAATCGTTCCAAACTTCCAGTCTGCACCTACTCCTCCCCTATGTGTGTGCTGAGGGGTTCTTTCTTGAAAAAAAAACATTCAACCTAAATCTTCAACCTAAATTGCCAAAAAAATGTAATATCACAAACACAACAAATACATTTGTGCATTGTAATTGTTTGTATTATTGATTGGTGTAAATCATGACAACACAGCAAGTCAGGTACAGTCATTAGCCTCAGCTAAAATAAGCCCGCTCCTCAGTAACGACGCAGCCAAGCTAGTATATATATATATTTATATATATATATATATATATTTATATATATATATATATATATATTTATATATATATATATATATATATATATATATATATATATATATATATATATATATATATATATATATATATATATATATATATTGTTGCGGTTTTCAGTTTTGTACAGTCAGTATAATAAAGGTTAAAATTTCCCCCTCATAGTTAGTCACACAAGCAACATGCTTTTCGCACTTGTGTTGGTGCAGGAAACCACTTTTGCACTTGTATTAGTGTGGAAAAAACACTTTTTGCACTTGTGTTAGTGTTGAAAAACCACTTTTCGCACTTGTGTTAGTGTTGAAAAACCACTTTTCGCACTTGTGTTAGTGTTGAAAAACCACTTTTCGCACTTGTGTTGGTGCAGGAAACCACTTTTGCACTTGTATTAGTGTGGAAAAAACACTTTTCGCACTTGTGCTAGTCTTGAGAAACCACTTTTCGCACTTGTGTTAGTGTTGAAAAACCACTTTTCGCACTTGTGTTGGTGCAGGAAACCACTTTTGCACTTGTATTAGTGTGGAAAAAACACTTTTCGCACTTGTGTTAGTGTTGAAAAACCACTTTTCGCACTTGTGTTGGTGCAGGACACCACTTTTGCACTTGTATTAGTGTGGAAAAAACACTTTTTGCACTTGTGATAGTGTTGAAAAACTACTTTTCGCACTTTTGTTAGTGTTGAAAAACCACTTTTCGCACTTGTGTTAGTGTTGAAAAACCACTTTTCGCACTTGTGTTAGTGTTGAAAAACCACTTTTCGCACTTGTGTTGGTGCAGGAAACCACTTTTGCACTTGTATTAGTGTGGAAAAAACACTTTTCGCACTTGTGTTAGTGTTGAAAAACCACTTTTCACACTTGTGTTAGTGTTGAAAAACCACTTTTCGCACTTGTGTTTGTGCAGGAAACCACTTTTGCACTTGTATTAGTGTTGAAAAACCACTTTTCACACTTGTGTTAGTGTTGAAAAACCACTTTTCGCACTTGTGTTAGTGTTGAAAAACCACTTTTCGCACTTGTGTTAGTGTTGAAAAACCACTTTTCGCACTTGTGTTAGTGTTGAAAAACCACTTTTCGCACTTGTGTTGGTGCAGGAAACCACTTTTGCACTTGTATTAGTGTGGAAAAAACACTTTTCGCACTTGTGTTAGTGTTGAAAAACCACTTTTCACACTTGTGTTAGTGTTGAAAAACCACTTTTCGCACTTGTGTTTGTGCAGGAAACCACTTTTGCACTTGTATTAGTGTTGAAAAACCACTTTTCGCACTTGTGTTGGTGCAGGAAACCACTTTTGCACTTGTATTAGTGTGGAAAACCACTTTTCGCACTTGTGTTAGTGTTGAAAAACCACTTTTCGCACATGTGTTAGTGTGGAAAAACCACTTTTCGCACTTGTGTTAGTGTTGAAAAACCACTTTTCGCACTTGTGTTGGTGCAGGAAACCACTTTTGCACTTGTATTAGTGTGGAAAAAACCACTTTTCGCACTTGTGTTAGTGTTGAAAAACCACTTTTCGCACTTGTGTTGGTGCAGGAAACCACTTTTGCACTTGTATTAGTGTGGAAAAACCACTTTTCGCACTTGTGTTAGTGTTGAAAAACCACTTTTCGCACTTGTGTTAGTGTTGAAAAACCACTTTTCGCACTTGTGTTGGTGCAGGAAACCACTTTTGCACATGTATTAGTGTGGAAAAACCACTTTTCGCACTTGTGTTAGTGTTGAAAAACCACTTTTCGCACTTGTGTTGGTGCAGGAAACAACTTTTGCACTTGTATTAGTGTGGAAAAAACACTTTTTGCACTTGTGATAGTGTTGAAAAACCACTTTTCGCACTTGTGTTAGTGTTGAAAAACCACTTTTCGCACTTGTATTGGTGCAGGAAACCACTTTTGCACTTGTATTAGTGTGGAAAAACCACTTTTTGCACTTGTGTTAGTGTTGAAAAACCACTTTTCGCACTTGTGTTAGTGTTGAAAAACCACTTTTCGCACTTGTGTTAGTGTTGAAAAACCACTTTTCGCACTTGTGTTGGTGCAGGAAACCACTTTTGCACTTGTATTAGTGTGGAAAAACCACTTTTCGCACTTGTGTTAGTGTTGAAAAACCACTTTTCGCACTTGTGTTGATGCAGGAAACCACTTTTGCACTTGTATTAGTGTGGAAAAAACACTTTTTGCACTTGTGATAGTGTTGAAAAACCACTTTTCGCACTTGTGTTAGTGTTGAAAAACCACTTTTCGCACTTGTGTTGGTGCAGGAAACCACTTTTGCACTTGTATTAGTGTGGAAAAAACACTTTTTGCACTTGTGATAGTGTTGAAAAACCACTTTTCACACTTGTGTTAGTGTTGAAAAACCACTTTTCGCACTTGTGTTGGTGCAGGAAACCACTTTTGCACTTGTATTAGAGTGGAAAAACCACTTTTCGCACTTGCGTTAGTGTTGAAAAACCACTTTTCGCACTTGTGTTGATGCAGGAAACCACTTTTGCACTTGTATTAGTGTGGAAAAAACACTTTTTGCACTTGTGATAGTGTTGAAAAACCACTTTTCGCACTTGTGTTAGTGTTGAAAAACCACTTTTCGCACTTGTGTTGGTGCAGGAAACCACTTTTGCACTTGTATTAGTGTGAAAAAAACACTTTTTGCACTTGTGTTAGTGTTGAAAAACCACTTTTCGCACTTGTGTTAGTGTTGAAAAACCACTTTTCGCACTTGTGTTAGTGTTGAAAAACCACTTTTCGCACTTGTGTTGGTGCAGGAAACCACTTTTGCACTTGTATTAGTGTGGAAAAACCACTTTTCGCACTTGTGTTAGTGTTGAAAAACCACTTTTTGCACTTGTGTTGGTGCAGGAAACCACTTTTGCACTTGTATTAGTGTGGAAAAACCACTTTTCGCACTTGTGTTAGTGTTGAAAAACCACTTTTCGCACTTGTGTTGGTGCAGGAAACCACTTTTGCACTTGTATTAGTGTGGAAAAAACCACTTTTCGCACTTGTGTTAGTGTTGAAAAACCACTTTTCGCACTTGTGTTGGTGCAGGAAACCACTTTTGCACTTGTATTAGTGTGGAAAAACCACTTTTCGCACTTGTGTTAGTGTTGAAAAACCACTTTTCGCACTTGTGTTAGTGTTGAAAAACCACTTTTCGCATTTGTGTTGGTGCAGGAAACCACTTTTGCACATGTATTAGTGTGGAAAAACCACTTTTCGCACTTGTGTTAGTGTTGAAAAACCACTTTTCGCACTTGTGTTGGTGCAGGAAACAACTTTTGCACTTGTATTAGTGTGGAAAAAACACTTTTTGCACTTGTGATAGTGTTGAAAAACCACTTTTCGCACTTGTGTTAGTGTTGAAAAAGCACTTTTCGCACTTGTGTTGGTGCAGGAAACCACTTTTGCACTTGTGTTAGTGTTGAAAAACCACTTTTCGCACTTGTGTTAGTGTTGAAAAACCACTTTTCGCACTTGTGTTGGTATAGGAAACCACTTTCGCACTTGTATTAGTGTGGAAAAAACACTTTTCGCACTTGTGTTAGTGTTGAAAAACCACTTTTCGCACTTGTGTTAGTGTTGAAAAACCACTTTTTGCACTTGTGTTGGTGCAGGAAACCACTTTTGCACTTGTATTAGTGTGGAAAAAACACTTTTGGCACTTGTGATAGTGTTGAAAAACCACTTTTCGCACTTGTGTTAGTGTTGAAAAACCACTTTTCGCACTTGTGTTGGTGTTGAAAAACCACTTTTCGCACTTGTGTTGGTGCAGCAAACCACTTTTGCACTTGTGTTAGTGTTGAAAAACCACTTTTCGCACTTGTGTTAGTGTTGAAAAACCACTTTTCGCACTTGTGTTGGTGCAGGAAACCACTTTTGCACTTGTATTAGTGTGGAAAAAACACTTTTCGCACTCGTGTTAGTGTTGAAAAACCACTTTTTGCACTTGTGATAGTGTTGAAAAACCACTTTTCGCACTTGTGTTAGTGTTGAAAAACCACTTTTCGCACTTGTGTTGGTGCAGGAAACCACTTTTGCACTTGAATTAGTGTGGGAAAAACCACTTTTCGCACTTGTGTTAGTGTTGAAAAACGACTTTTCGCACTTGTGTTAGTGTTGAAAAACCACTTTTCGCACTTGTGTTGGTGCAGGAAACCACTTTTGCACTTGTATTAGTGTGGAAAAAACACTTTTTGCACTTGTGATAGTGTTGAAAAACCACTTTTCGCACTTGTGTTAGTGTTGAAAAACCACTTTTCGCACTTGTGTTGGTGCAGGAAACCACTTTTGCACTTGTATTAGTGTGGAAAAACCACTTTTCGCACTTGTGTTAGTGTTGAAAAACCACTTTTCGCACATGTGTTAGTGTTGAAAAACCACTTTTCGCACTTGTGTTAGTGTTGAAAAACCACTTTTTGCACTTGTGTTGGTGCAGGAAACCACTTTTGCACTTGTATTAGTGTGGAAAAACCACTTTTCGCACTTGTGGTAGTGTTGAAAAACCACTTTTTGCACTTGTGTTGGTGCAGGAAACCACTTTTGCACTTGTATTAGTGTGGAAAAAACCACTTCGCACTTGTGTTAGTGTTGAAAAACCACTTTTCGCACTTGTGTTGGTGCAGGAAACCACTTTTGCACTTGTATTAGTGTGGAAAAACCACTTTTCGCACTTGTGTTAGTGTTGAAAAACCACTTTTCGCACTTGTGTTAGTGTTGAAAAACCACTTTTCGCACTTGTGTTGGTGCAGGAAACCACTTTTGCACATGTATTAGTGTGGAAAAACCACTTTTCGCACTTGTGTTAGTGTTGAAAAACCACTTTTCGCACTTGTGTTGGTGCAGGAAACAACTTTTGCACTTGTATTAGTGTGGAAAAAACACTTTTTGCACTTGTGTTAGTGTTGAAAAACCACTTTTCGCACTTGTGTTGGTGCAGGAAACCACTTTTGCACTTGAATTAGTGTGGGAAAAACCACTTTTCGCACTTGTGTTAGTGTTGAAAAACGACTTTTCGCACTTGTGTTAGTGTTGAAAAACCACTTTTCGCACTTGTGTTGGTGCAGGAAACCACTTTTGCACTTGTATTAGTGTGGAAAAAACACTTTTTGCACTTGTGATAGTGTTGAAAAACCACTTTTCGCACTTGTGTTAGTGTTGAAAAACCACTTTTCGCACTTGTGTTGGTGCAGGAAACCACTTTTGCACTTGTATTAGTGTGGAAAAACCACTTTTCGCACTTGTGTTAGTGTTGAAAAACCACTTTTCGCACATGTGTTAGTGTTGAAAAACCACTTTTCGCACTTGTGTTAGTGTTGAAAAACCACTTTTTGCACTTGTGTTGGTGCAGGAAACCACTTTTGCACTTGTATTAGTGTGGAAAAACCACTTTTCGCACTTGTGTTAGTGTTGAAAAACCACTTTTTGCACTTGTGTTGGTGCAGGAAACCACTTTTGCACTTGTATTAGTGTGGAAAAAACCACTTCGCACTTGTGTTAGTGTTGAAAAACCACTTTTCGCACTTGTGTTGGTGCAGGAAACCACTTTTGCACTTGTATTAGTGTGGAAAAAACACTTTTCGCACTTGTGTTAGTGTTGAAAAACCACTTTTCGCACTTGTGTTAGTGTTGAAAAACCACTTTTCGCACTTGTGTTGGTGCAGGAAACCACTTTTGCACATGTATTAGTGTGGAAAAACCACTTTTCGCACTTGTGTTAGTGTTGAAAAACCACTTTTCGCACTTGTGTTGGTGCAGGAAACAACTTTTGCACTTGTATTAGTGTGGAAAAAACACTTTTTGCACTTGTGTTAGTGTTGAAAAACCACTTTTCGCACTTGTGTTGGTGCAGGAAACCACTTTTGCACATGTATTAGTGTGGAAAAACCACTTTTCGCACTTGTGTTAGTGTTGAAAAACCACTTTTTGCACTTGTATTGGTGCAGGAAACCACTTTTGCACTTGTATTAGTGTGGAAAAACCACTTTTCGCACTTGTGTTAGTGTTGAAAAACCACTTTTCGCACTTGTGTTAGTGTTGAAAAACCACTTTTCGCACTTGTGTTAGTGTTGAAAAACCACTTTTCGCACTTGTGTTGATGCAGGAAACCACTTTTGCACTTGTATTAGTGTGGAAAAACCACTTTTCGCACTTGTGTTAGTGTTGAAAAACCACTTTTCGCACTTGTGTTGGTGCAGGAAACCACTTTTGCACTTGTATTAGTGTGGAAAAAACCACTTTTCGCACTTGTGTTAGTGTTGAAAAACCACTTTTCGCACTTGTGTTGGTGCAGGAAACCACTTTTGCACTTGTATTAGTGTGGAAAAACCACTTTTTGCACTTGTGTTAGTGTTGAAAAACCACTTTTCGCACTTGTGTTAGTGTTGAAAAACCACTTTTCGCACTTGTGTTGGTGCAGGAAACCACTTTTGCACATGTATTAGTGTGGAAAAACCACTTTTCGCACTTGTGTTAGTGTTGAAAAACCACTTTTCACACTTGTGTTGGTGCAGGAAACAACTTTTGCACTTGTATTAGTGTGGAAAAAACACTTTTTGCACTTGTGATAGTGTTGAAAAACCACTTTTCGCACTTGTGTTAGTGTTGAAAAAGCACTTTTCACACTTGTGTTGGTGCAGGAAACCACTTTTGCACTTGTATTAGTGTGGAAAAACCACTTTTCGCACTTGTGTTAGTGTTGAAAAACCACTTTTCGCACTTGTGTTAGTGTTGAAAAACCACTTTTCGCACTTGTGTTAGTGTTGAAAAACCACTTTTCGCACTTGTGTTGGTGCAGGAAACCAATTTTGCACTTGTATTAGTGTGGAAAAACCACTTTTCGCACTTGTGTTAGTGTTGAAAAACCACTTTTCGCACTTGTGTTAGTGTTGAAAAACCACTTTTCGCATTTGTGTTAGTGTTGAAAAACCACTTTTAGCACTTGTGTTGGTGCAGAAAACCACTTTTGCACTTGTATTAGTGTGGAAAAAACACTTTGCGCACTTGTGTTAGTGTTGAAAAACCACTTTTCGCACTTGTGTTAGTGTTGAAAAACCACTTTTCGCACTTGTGTTAGTGTTGAAAAACCACTTTTCGCACTTGTGTTGGTGCAGGAAACCACTTTTGCACTTGTATTAGTGTGGAAAAAACACTTTTCGCACTTGTGTTAGTGTTGAAAAACGACTTTTCGCACTTGTGTTAGTGTTGAAAAACCACTTTTCACACTTGTGTTGGTGCAGGAAACCACTTTTGCACTTGTATTCGTGTGGAAAAAACACTTTTTGCACTTGTGATAGTGTTGAAAAACCACTTTTCGCACTTGTGTTAGTGTTCACTTTTCGCACTTGTGTTGGTGCAGGAAACCACTTTTGCACTTGAATTAGTGTGGAAAAACCACTTTTCGCACTTGTGTTAGTGTTGAAAAACGACTTTTCGCACTTGTGTTAGTGTTGAAAAACCACTTTTCGCACTTGTGTTGGTGCAGGAAACCACTTTTGCACTTGTATTAGTGTGGAAAACCACTTTTCGCACTTGTGTTAGTGTTGAAAAACCACTTTTCGCACATGTGTTAGTGTTGAAAACCACTTTTTGCACTTGTGTTGGTGCAGGAAACCACTTTTGCACTTGTATTAGTGTGGAAAAAACCACTTTTCGCACTTGTGTTAGTGTTGAAAAACCACTTTTCGCACTTGTGTTGGTGCAGGAAACCACTTTTGCACTTGTATTAGTGTGGAAAAACCACTTTTCGCACTTGTGTTAGTGTTGAAAAACCACTTTTCGCACTTGTGTTAGTGTTGAAAAACCACTTTTCGCACTTGTGTTGGTGCAGGAAACCACTTTTGCACATGTATTAGTGTGGAAAAACCACTTTTCGCACTTGTGTTAGTGTTGAAAAACCACTTTTCGCACTTGTGTTGGTGCAGGAAACAACTTTTGCACTTGTATTAGTGTGGAAAAAACACTTTTTGCACTTGTGATAGTGTTGAAAAACCACTTTTCGCACTTGTGTTAGTGTTGAAAAACCACTTTTCGCACTTGTATTGGTGCAGGAAACCACTTTTGCACTTGTATTAGTGTGGAAAAACCACTTTTTGCACTTGTGTTAGTGTTGAAAAACCACTTTTCGCACTTGTGTTAGTGTTGAAAACCACTTTTCGCACTTGTGTTAGTGTTGAAAAACCACTTTTCGCACTTGTGTTGGTGCAGGAAACCACTTTTGCACTTGTATTAGTGTGGAAAAACCACTTTTCGCACTTGTGTTAGTGTTGAAAAACCACTTTTCGCACTTGTGTTGATGCAGGAAACCACTTTTGCACTTGTATTAGTGTGGAAAAAACACTTTTTGCACTTGTGATAGTGTTGAAAAACCACTTTTCGCACTTGTGTTAGTGTTGAAAAACCACTTTTCGCACTTGTGTTGGTGCAGGAAACCACTTTTGCACTTGTATTAGTGTGGAAAAAACACTTTTTGCACTTGTGATAGTGTTGAAAAACCACTTTTCACACTTGTGTTAGTGTTGAAAAACCACTTTTCGCACTTGTGTTGGTGCAGGAAACCACTTTTGCACTTGTATTAGTGTGGAAAAACCACTTTTCGCACTTGCGTTAGTGTTGAAAAACCACTTTTCGCACTTGTGTTGATGCAGGAAACCACTTTTGCACTTGTATTAGTGTGGAAAAAACACTTTTTGCACTTGTGATAGTGTTGAAAAACCACTTTTCGCACTTGTGTTAGTGTTGAAAAACCACTTTTCGCACTTGTGTTGGTGCAGGAAACCACTTTTGCACTTGTATTAGTGTGAAAAAAACACTTTTTGCACTTGTGTTAGTGTTGAAAAACCACTTTTCGCACTTGTGTTAGTGTTGAAAAACCACTTTTCGCACTTGTGTTAGTGTTGAAAAACCACTTTTCGCACTTGTGTTGGTGCAGGAAACCACTTTTGCACTTGTATTAGTGTGGAAAAACCACTTTTCGCACTTGTGTTAGTGTTGAAAAACCACTTTTTGCACTTGTGTTGGTGCAGGAAACCACTTTTGCACTTGTATTAGTGTGGAAAAACCACTTTTCGCACTTGTGTTAGTGTTGAAAAACCACTTTTCGCACTTGTGTTGGTGCAGGAAACCACTTTTGCACTTGTATTAGTGTGGAAAAAACCACTTTTCGCACTTGTGTTAGTGTTGAAAAACCACTTTTCGCACTTGTGTTGGTGCAGGAAACAACTTTTGCACTTGTATTAGTGTGGAAAAAACACTTTTTGCACTTGTGATAGTGTTGAAAAACCACTTTTCGCACTTGTGTTAGTGTTGAAAAAGCACTTTTCACACTTGTGTTGGTGCAGGAAACCACTTTTGCACTTGTATTAGTGTGGAAAAACCACTTTTCGCACTTGTGTTAGTGTTGAAAAACCACTTTTCGCACTTGTGTTAGTGTTGAAAAACCACTTTTCGCACTTGTGTTAGTGTTGAAAAACCACTTTTCGCACTTGTGTTGGTGCAGGAAACCACTTTTGCACTTGTATTAGTGTGGAAAAACCACTTTTCGCACTTGTGTTAGTGTTGAAAAACCACTTTTCGCACTTGTGTTAGTGTTGAAAAACCACTTTTCGCATTTGTGTTAGTGTTGAAAAACCACTTTTAGCACTTGTGTTGGTGCAGAAAACCACTTTTGCACTTGTATTAGTGTGGAAAAAACACTTTGCGCACTTGTGTTAGTGTTGAAAAACCACTTTTCGCACTTGTGTTAGTGTTGAAAAACCACTTTTCGCACTTGTGTTAGTGTTGAAAAACCACTTTTCGCACTTGTGTTGGTGCAGGAAACCACTTTTGCACTTGTATTAGTGTGGAAAAAACACTTTTCGCACTTGTGTTAGTGTTGAAAAACGACTTTTCGCACTTGTGTTAGTGTTGAAAAACCACTTTTCACACTTGTGTTGGTGCAGGAAACCACTTTTGCACTTGTATTCGTGTGGAAAAAACACTTTTTGCACTTGTGATAGTGTTGAAAAACCACTTTTCGCACTTGTGTTAGTGTTGAAAAACCACTTTTCGCACTTGTGTTGGTGCAGGAAACCACTTTTGCACTTGAATTAGTGTGGAAAAACCACTTTTCGCACTTGTGTTAGTGTTGAAAAACGACTTTTCGCACTTGTGTTAGTGTTGAAAAACCACTTTTCGCACTTGTGTTGGTGCAGGAAACCACTTTTGCACTTGTATTAGTGTGGAAAAAACACTTTTTGCACTTGTGATAGTGTTGAAAAACCACTTTTCGCACTTGTGTTAGTGTTGAAAAACCACTTTTCGCACTTGTGTTGGTGCAGGAAACCACTTTTGCACTTGTATTAGTGTGGAAAACCACTTTTCGCACTTGTGTTAGTGTTGAAAAACCACTTTTCGCACATGTGTTAGTGTGGAAAAACCACTTTTCGCACTTGTGTTAGTGTTGAAAACCACTTTTCGCACTTGTGTTGGTGCAGGAAACCACTTTTGCACTTGTATTAGTGTGGAAAAAACCACTTTTCGCACTTGTGTTAGTGTTGAAAAACCACTTTTCGCACTTGTGTTGGTGCAGGAAACCACTTTTGCACTTGTATTAGTGTGGAAAAACCACTTTTCGCACTTGTGTTAGTGTTGAAAAACCACTTTTCGCACTTGTGTTAGTGTTGAAAAACCACTTTTCGCACTTGTGTTGGTGCAGGAAACCACTTTTGCACATGTATTAGTGTGGAAAAACCACTTTTCGCACTTGTGTTAGTGTTGAAAAACCACTTTTCGCACTTGTGTTGGTGCAGGAAACAACTTTTGCACTTGTATTAGTGTGGAAAAAACACTTTTTGCACTTGTGATAGTGTTGAAAAACCACTTTTCGCACTTGTGTTAGTGTTGAAAAACCACTTTTCGCACTTGTATTGGTGCAGGAAACCACTTTTGCACTTGTATTAGTGTGGAAAAAACACTTTTTGCACTTGTGATAGTGTTGAAAAACCACTTTTCACACTTGTGTTAGTGTTGAAAAACCACTTTTCGCACTTGTGTTAGTGTTGAAAAACCACTTTTCGCATTTGTGTTGGTGCAGGAAACCACTTTTGCACTTGTATTAGTGTGGAAAAAACACTTTTTGCACTTGTGATAGTGTTGAAAAACCACTTTTCGCACTTGTGTTAGTGTTGAAAACCACTTTTCGCACTTGTGTTAGTGTTGAAAAACCACTTTTCGCACTTGTGTTGGTGCAGGAAACCACTTTTGCACTTGTATTAGTGTGGAAAAACCACTTTTCGCACTTGTGTTAGTGTTGAAAAACCACTTTTCGCACTTGTGTTGATGCAGGAAACCACTTTTGCACTTGTATTAGTGTGGAAAAAACACTTTTTGCACTTGTGATAGTGTTGAAAAACCACTTTTCGCACTTGTGTTAGTGTTGAAAAACCACTTTTCGCACTTGTGTTGGTGCAGAAAACCACTTTTGCACTTGTATTAGTGTGGAAAAAACACTTTTTGCACTTGTGATAGTGTTGAAAAACCACTTTTCACACTTGTGTTAGTGTTGAAAAACCACTTTTCGCACTTGTGTTAGTGTTGAAAAACCACTTTTCGCATTTGTGTTGGTGCAGGAAACCACTTTTGCACATGTATTAGTGTGGAAAAACCACTTTTCGCACTTGTGTTAGTGTTGAAAAACCACTTTTCGCACTTGTGTTGGTGCAGGAAACAACTTTTGCACTTGTATTAGTGTGGAAAAAACACTTTTTGCACTTGTGATAGTGTTGAAAAACCACTTTTCGCACTTGTGTTAGTGTTGAAAAAGCACTTTTCGCACTTGTGTTGGTGCAGGAAACAACTTTTGCACTTGTATTAGTGTGGAAAAAACACTTTTTGCACTTGTGTTAGTGTTGAAAAACCACTTTTCGCACTTGTGTTGGTGCAGGAAACCACTTTTGCACATGTATTAGTGTGGAAAAACCACTTTTCGCACTTGTGTTAGTGTTGAAAAACCACTTTTTGCACTTGTATTGGTGCAGGAAACCACTTTTGCACTTGTATTAGTGTGGAAAAACCACTTTTCGCACTTGTGTTAGTGTTGAAAAACCACTTTTCGCACTTGTGTTAGTGTTGAAAAACCACTTTTCGCACTTGTGTTAGTGTTGAAAAACCACTTTTCGCACTTGTGTTGATGCAGGAAACCACTTTTGCACTTGTATTAGTGTGGAAAAACCACTTTTCGCACTTGTGTTAGTGTTGAAAAACCACTTTTCGCACTTGTGTTGGTGCAGGAAACCACTTTTGCACTTGTATTAGTGTGGAAAAAACCACTTTTCGCACTTGTGTTAGTGTTGAAAAACCACTTTTCGCACTTGTGTTGGTGCAGGAAACCACTTTTGCACTTGTATTAGTGTGGAAAAACCACTTTTTGCACTTGTGTTAGTGTTGAAAAACCACTTTTTGCACTTGTGTTAGTGTTGAAAAACCACTTTTCGCACTTGTGTTGGTGCAGGAAACCACTTTTGCACATGTATTAGTGTGGAAAAACCACTTTTCGCACTTGTGTTAGTGTTGAAAAACCACTTTTCACACTTGTGTTGGTGCAGGAAACAACTTTTGCACTTGTATTAGTGTGGAAAAAACACTTTTTGCACTTGTGATAGTGTTGAAAAACCACTTTTCGCACTTGTGTTAGTGTTGAAAAAGCACTTTTCACACTTGTGTTGGTGCAGGAAACCACTTTTGCACTTGTATTAGTGTGGAAAAACCACTTTTCGCACTTGTGTTAGTGTTGAAAAACCACTTTTCGCACTTGTGTTAGTGTTGAAAAACCACTTTTCGCACTTGTGTTAGTGTTGAAAAACCACTTTTCGCACTTGTGTTGGTGCAGGAAACCACTTTTGCACTTGTATTAGTGTGGAAAAACCACTTTTCGCACTTGTGTTAGTGTTGAAAAACCACTTTTCGCACTTGTGTTAGTGTTGAAAAACCACTTTTCGCACTTGTGTTAGTGTTGAAAAACCACTTTTAGCACTTGTGTTGGTGCAGAAAACCACTTTTGCACTTGTATTAGTGTGGAAAAAACACTTTGCGCACTTGTGTTAGTGTTGAAAAACCACTTTTCGCACTTGTGTTAGTGTTGAAAAACCACTTTTCGCACTTGTGTTAGTGTTGAAAAACCACTTTTCGCACTTGTGTTGGTGCAGGAAACCACTTTTGCACTTGTATTAGTGTGGAAAAAACACTTTTCGCACTTGTGTTAGTGTTGAAAAACGACTTTTCGCACTTGTGTTAGTGTTGAAAAACCACTTTTCACACTTGTGTTGGTGCAGGAAACCACTTTTGCACTTGTATTCGTGTGGAAAAAACACTTTTTGCACTTGTGATAGTGTTGAAAAACCACTTTTCGCACTTGTGTTAGTGTTGAAAAACCACTTTTCGCACTTGTGTTGGTGCAGGAAACCACTTTTGCACTTGAATTAGTGTGGAAAAACCACTTTTCGCACTTGTTAGTGTTGAAAAACGACTTTTCGCACTTGTGTTAGTGTTGAAAAACCACTTTTCGCACTTGTGTTGGTGCAGGAAACCACTTTTGCACTTGTATTAGTGTGGAAAAAACACTTTTTGCACTTGTGATAGTGTTGAAAAACCACTTTTCGCACTTGTGTTAGTGTTGAAAAACCACTTTTCGCACTTGTGTTGGTGCAGGAAACCACTTTTGCACTTGTATTAGTGTGGAAAACCACTTTTCGCACTTGTGTTAGTGTTGAAAAACCACTTTTCGCACATGTGTTAGTGTGGAAAAACCACTTTTCGCACTTGTGTTAGTGTTGAAAACCACTTTTCGCACTTGTGTTGGTGCAGGAAACCACTTTTGCACTTGTATTAGTGTGGAAAAAACCACTTTTCGCACTTGTGTTAGTGTTGAAAAACCACTTTTCGCACTTGTGTTGGTGCAGGAAACCACTTTTGCACTTGTATTAGTGTGGAAAAACCACTTTTCGCACTTGTGTTAGTGTTGAAAAACCACTTTTCGCACTTGTGTTAGTGTTGAAAAACCACTTTTCGCACTTGTGTTGGTGCAGGAAACCACTTTTGCACATGTATTAGTGTGGAAAAACCACTTTTCGCACTTGTGTTAGTGTTGAAAAACCACTTTTCGCACTTGTGTTGGTGCAGGAAACAACTTTTGCACTTGTATTAGTGTGGAAAAAACACTTTTTGCACTTGTGATAGTGTTGAAAAACCAATTTTCGCACTTGTGTTAGTGTTGAAAAACCACTTTTCGCACTTGTATTGGTGCAGGAAACCACTTTTGCACTTGTATTAGTGTGGAAAAACCACTTTTTGCACTTGTGTTAGTGTTGAAAAACCACTTTTCGCACTTGTGTTAGTGTTGAAAACCACTTTTCGCACTTGTGTTAGTGTTGAAAAACCACTTTTCGCA
This sequence comes from Myxine glutinosa, assembly GCF_964187855.1. Taxonomy (NCBI): domain Eukaryota; kingdom Metazoa; phylum Chordata; class Myxini; order Myxiniformes; family Myxinidae; genus Myxine; species Myxine glutinosa. The sequence goes on from NW_027617322.1 coordinate 27,027, forward strand.
CTTGTGTTGGTGCAGGAAACCACTTTTGCACTTGTATTAGTGTGGAAAAACCACTTTTCGCACTTGTGTTAGTGTTGAAAAACCACTTTTCGCACTTGTGTTGATGCAGGAAACCACTTTTGCACTTGTATTAGTGTGGAAAAAACACTTTTTGCACTTGTGATAGTGTTGAAAAACCACTTTTCGCACTTGTGTTAGTGTTGAAAAACCACTTTTCGCACTTGTGTTGGTGCAGGAAACCACTTTTGCACTTGTATTAGTGTGGAAAAAACACTTTTCACACTTGTGTTAGTGTTGAAAAACCACTTTTCGCACTTGTGTTGGTGCAGGAAACCACTTTTGCACTTGTATTAGTGTGGAAAAACCACTTTTCGCACTTGCGTTAGTGTTGAAAAACCACTTTTCGCACTTGTGTTGATGCAGGAAACCACTTTTGCACTTGTATTAGTGTGGAAAAAACACTTTTTGCACTTGTGATAGTGTTGAAAAACCACTTTTCGCACTTGTGTTAGTGTTGAAAAACCACTTTTCGCACTTGTGTTGGTGCAGGAAACCACTTTTGCACTTGTATTAGTGTGAAAAAAACACTTTTTGCACTTGTGTTAGTGTTGAAAAACCACTTTTCGCACTTGTGTTAGTGTTGAAAAACCACTTTTCGCACTTGTGTTAGTGTTGAAAAACCACTTTTCGCACTTGTGTTGGTGCAGCAAACCACTTTTGCACTTGTGTTAGTGTTGAAAAACCACTTTTCGCACTTGTGTTAGTGTTGAAAAACCACTTTTCGCACTTGTGTTGGTGTTGAAAAACCACTTTTCGCACTTGTGTTGGTGCAGCAAACCACTTTTGCACTTGTGTTAGTGTTGAAAAACCACTTTTCGCACTTGTGTTAGTGTTGAAAAACCACTTTTCGCACTTGTGTTGGTGCAGGAAACCACTTTTGCACTTGTATTAGTGTGGAAAAAACACTTTTCGCACTCGTGTTAGTGTTGAAAAACCACTTTTTGCACTTGTGATAGTGTTGAAAAACCACTTTTCGCACTTGTGTTAGTGTTGAAAAACCACTTTTCGCACTTGTGTTGGTGCAGGAAACCACTTTTGCACTTGAATTAGTGTGGGAAAAACCACTTTTCGCACTTGTGTTAGTGTTGAAAAACGACTTTTCGCACTTGTGTTAGTGTTGAAAAACCACTTTTCGCACTTGTGTTGGTGCAGGAAACCACTTTTGCACTTGTATTAGTGTGGAAAAAACACTTTTTGCACTTGTGATAGTGTTGAAAAACCACTTTTCGCACTTGTGTTAGTGTTGAAAAACCACTTTTCGCACTTGTGTTGGTGCAGGAAACCACTTTTGCACTTGTATTAGTGTGGAAAAACCACTTTTCGCACTTGTGTTAGTGTTGAAAAACCACTTTTCGCACATGTGTTAGTGTTGAAAAACCACTTTTCGCACTTGTGTTAGTGTTGAAAAACCACTTTTTGCACTTGTGTTGGTGCAGGAAACCACTTTTGCACTTGTATTAGTGTGGAAAAACCACTTTTCGCACTTGTGTTAGTGTTGAAAAACCACTTTTTGCACTTGTGTTGGTGCAGGAAACCACTTTTGCACTTGTATTAGTGTGGAAAAAACCACTTCGCACTTGTGTTAGTGTTGAAAAACCACTTTTCGCACTTGTGTTGGTGCAGGAAACCACTTTTGCACTTGTATTAGTGTGGAAAAACCACTTTTTGCACTTGTGTTAGTGTTGAAAAACCACTTTTCGCACTTGTGTTAGTGTTGAAAAACCACTTTTCGCACTTGTGTTGGTGCAGGAAACCACTTTTGCACATGTATTAGTGTGGAAAAACCACTTTTCGCACTTGTGTTAGTGTTGAAAAACCACTTTTCGCACTTGTGTTGGTGCAGGAAACAACTTTTGCACTTGTATTAGTGTGGAAAAAACACTTTTTGCACTTGTGTTAGTGTTGAAAAACCACTTTTCGCACTTGTGTTGGTGCAGGAAACCACTTTTGCACATGTATTAGTGTGGAAAAACCACTTTTCGCACTTGTGTTAGTGTTGAAAAACCACTTTTTGCACTTGTATTGGTGCAGGAAACCACTTTTGCACTTGTATTAGTGTGGAAAAACCACTTTTCGCACTTGTGTTAGTGTTGAAAAACCACTTTTCGCACTTGTGTTAGTGTTGAAAAACCACTTTTCGCACTTGTGTTAGTGTTGAAAAACCACTTTTCGCACTTGTGTTGATGCAGGAAACCACTTTTGCACTTGTACTAGTGTGGAAAAACCACTTTTCGCACTTGTGTTAGTGTTGAAAAACCACTTTTCGCACTTGTGTTGGTGCAGGAAACCACTTTTGCACTTGTATTAGTGTGGAAAAAACCACTTTTCGCACTTGTGTTAGTGTTGAAAAACCACTTTTCGCCCTTGTGTTGGTGCAGGAAACCACTTTTGCACTTGTATTAGTGTGGAAAAACCACTTTTTGCACTTGTGTTAGTGTTGAAAAACCACTTTTCGCACTTGTGTTAGTGTTGAAAAACCACTTTTCGCACTTGTGTTGGTGCAGGAAACCACTTTTGCACATGTATTAGTGTGGAAAAACCACTTTTCGCACTTGTGTTAGTGTTGAAAAACCACTTTTCACACTTGTGTTGGTGCAGGAAACAACTTTTGCACTTGTATTAGTGTGGAAAAAACACTTTTTGCACTTGTGATAGTGTTGAAAAACCACTTTTCGCACTTGTGTTAGTGTTGAAAAAGCACTTTTCACACTTGTGTTGGTGCAGGAAACCACTTTTGCACTTGTATTAGTGTGGAAAAACCACTTTTCGCACTTGTGTTAGTGTTGAAAAACCACTTTTCGCACTTGTGTTAGTGTTGAAAAACCACTTTTCGCACTTGTGTTAGTGTTGAAAAACCACTTTTCGCACTTGTGTTGGTGCAGGAAACCACTTTTGCACTTGTATTAGTGTGGAAAAACCACTTTTCGCACTTGTGTTAGTGTTGAAAAACCACTTTTCGCACTTGTGTTAGTGTTGAAAAACCACTTTTCGCATTTGTGTTAGTGTTGAAAAACCACTTTTAGCACTTGTGTTGGTGCAGAAAACCACTTTTGCACTTGTATTAGTGTGGAAAAAACACTTTGCGCACTTGTGTTAGTGTTGAAAAACCACTTTTCGCACTTGTGTTAGTGTTGAAAAACCACTTTTCGCACTTGTGTTAGTGTTGAAAAACCACTTTTCGCACTTGTGTTGGTGCAGGAAACCACTTTTGCACTTGTATTAGTGTGGAAAAAACACTTTTCGCACTTGTGTTAGTGTTGAAAAACGACTTTTCGCACTTGTGTTAGTGTTGAAAAACCACTTTTCACACTTGTGTTGGTGCAGGAAACCACTTTTGCACTTGTATTCGTGTGGAAAAAACACTTTTTGCACTTGTGATAGTGTTGAAAAACCACTTTTCGCACTTGTGTTAGTGTTGAAAAACCACTTTTCGCACTTGTGTTGGTGCAGGAAACCACTTTTGCACTTGAATTAGTGTGGAAAAACCACTTTTCGCACTTGTGTTAGTGTTGAAAAACGACTTTTCGCACTTGTGTTAGTGTTGAAAAACCACTTTTCGCACTTGTGTTGGTGCAGGAAACCACTTTTGCACTTGTATTAGTGTGGAAAACCACTTTTCGCACTTGTGTTAGTGTTGAAAAACCACTTTTCGCACATGTGTTAGTGTTGAAAACCACTTTTCGCACTTGTGTTGGTGCAGGAAACCACTTTTGCACTTGTATTAGTGTGGAAAAAACCACTTTTCGCACTTGTGTTAGTGTTGAAAAACCACTTTTCGCACTTGTGTTGGTGCAGGAAACCACTTTTGCACTTGTATTAGTGTGGAAAAACCACTTTTCGCACTTGTGTTAGTGTTGAAAAACCACTTTTCGCACTTGTGTTAGTGTTGAAAAACCACTTTTCGCACTTGTGTTGGTGCAGGAAACCACTTTTGCACTTGTATTAGTGTGGAAAAACCACTTTTCGCACTTGTGTTAGTGTTGAAAAACCACTTTTCGCACTTGTGTTGATGCAGGAAACCACTTTTGCACTTGTATTAGTGTGGAAAAACCACTTTTCGCACTTGTGTTGGTGCAGGAAACCACTTTTGCACTTGTATTAGTGTGGAAAAACCACTTTTCGCACTTGTGTTAGTGTTGAAAAACCACTTTTCGCACTTGTGTTGGTGCAGGAAACCACTTTTGCACTTGTATTAGTGTGGAAAACCACTTTTCGCACTTGTGTTAGTGTTGAAAAACCACTTTTCGCACATGTGTTAGTGTGGAAAAACCACTTTTCGCACTTGTGTTAGTGTTGAAAACCACTTTTCGCACTTGTGTTGGTGCAGGAAACCACTTTTGCACTTGTATTAGTGTGGAAAAAACCACTTTTCGCACTTGTGTTAGTGTTGAAAAACCACTTTTCGCACTTGTGTTGGTGCAGGAAACCACTTTTGCACTTGTATTAGTGTGGAAAAACCACTTTTCGCACTTGTGTTAGTGTTGAAAAACCACTTTTCGCACTTGTGTTAGTGTTGAAAAACCACTTTTCGCACTTGTGTTGGTGCAGGAAACCACTTTTGCACATGTATTAGTGTGGAAAAACCACTTTTCGCACTTGTGTTAGTGTTGAAAAACCACTTTTCGCACTTGTGTTGGTGCAGGAAACAACTTTTGCACTTGTATTAGTGTGGAAAAAACACTTTTTGCACTTGTGATAGTGTTGAAAAACCACTTTTCGCACTTGTGTTAGTGTTGAAAAACCACTTTTCGCACTTGTATTGGTGCAGGAAACCACTTTTGCACTTGTATTAGTGTGGAAAAACCACTTTTTGCACTTGTGTTAGTGTTGAAAAACCACTTTTCGCACTTGTGTTAGTGTTGAAAACCACTTTTCGCACTTGTGTTAGTGTTGAAAAACCACTTTTCGCACTTGTGTTGGTGCAGGAAACCACTTTTGCACTTGTATTAGTGTGGAAAAACCACTTTTCGCACTTGTGTTAGTGTTGAAAAACCACTTTTCGCACTTGTGTTGATGCAGGAAACCACTTTTGCACTTGTATTAGTGTGGAAAAAACACTTTTTGCACTTGTGATAGTGTTGAAAAACCACTTTTCGCACTTGTGTTAGTGTTGAAAAACCACTTTTCGCACTTGTGTTGGTGCAGGAAACCACTTTTGCACTTGTATTAGTGTGGAAAAAACACTTTTTGCACTTGTGATAGTGTTGAAAAACCACTTTTCACACTTGTGTTAGTGTTGAAAAACCACTTTTCGCACTTGTGTTAGTGTTGAAAAACCACTTTTCGCATTTGTGTTGGTGCAGGAAACCACTTTTGCACATGTATTAGTGTGGAAAAACCACTTTTCGCACTTGTGTTAGTGTTGAAAAACCACTTTTCGCACTTGTGTTGGTGCAGGAAACAACTTTTGCACTTGTATTAGTGTGGAAAAAACACTTTTTGCACTTGTGATAGTGTTGAAAAACCACTTTTCGCACTTGTGTTAGTGTTGAAAAAGCACTTTTCGCACTTGTGTTGGTGCAGGAAACCACTTTTGCACTTGTATTAGTGTGGAAAAACCACTTTTCGCACTTGTGTTAGTGTTGAAAAACCACTTTTCGCACTTGTGTTAGTGTTGAAAAACCACTTTTCGCACTTGTGTTAGTGTTGAAAAACCACTTTTCGCACTTGTGTTGGTGCAGGAAACCACTTTTGCACTTGTATTAGTGTGAAAAACCACTTTTCACACTTGTGTTAGTGTTGAAAAACCACTTTTCGCACTTGTGTTAGTGTTGAAAAACCACTTTTCGCACTTGTGTTAGTGTTGAAAAACCACTTTTAGCACTTGTGTTGGTGCAGGAAACCACTTTCGCACTTGTATTAGTGTGGAAAAAACACTTTTCGCACTTGTGTTAGTGTTGAAAAACCACTTTTCGCACTTGTGTTAGTGTTGAAAAACCACTTTTCGCATTTGTGTTAGTGTTGAAAAACCACTTTTCGCACTTGTGTTGGTGCAGGAAACCACTTTCGCACTTGTATTAGTGTGGAAAAAACACTTTTCGCACTTGTGTTAGTGTTGAAAAACCACTTTTCGCACTTGTGTTAGTGTTGAAAAACCACTTTTCGCACTTGTGTTGGTGCAGGAAACCACTTTTGCACTTGTATTAGTGTGGAAAAAACACTTTTGGCACTTGTGTTAGTGTTGAAAAACCACTTTTCGCACTTGTGTTGGTGTTGAAAAACCACTTTTCGCACTTGTGTTGGTGCAGCAAACCACTTTTGCACTTGTGTTAGTGTTGAAAAACCACTTTTCGCACTTGTGTTAGTGTTGAAAAACCACTTTTCGCACTTGTGTTGGTGCAGGAAACCACTTTTGCACTTGTATTAGTGTGGAAAAAACACTTTTCGCACTCGTGTTAGTGTTGAAAAACCACTTTTTGCACTTGTGATAGTGTTGAAAAACCACTTTTCGCACTTGTGTTAGTGTTGAAAAACCACTTTTCGCACTTGTGTTGGTGCAGGAAACCACTTTTGCACTTGAATTAGTGTGGGAAAAACCACTTTTCGCACTTGTGTTAGTGTTGAAAAACCACTTTTCGCACTTGTGTTGGTGTTGAAAAACCACTTTTCGCACTTGTGTTGGTGCAGCAAACCACTTTTGCACTTGTGTTAGTGTTGAAAAACCACTTTTCGCACTTGTGTTAGTGTTGAAAAACCACTTTTCGCACTTGTGTTGGTGCAGGAAACCACTTTTGCACTTGTATTAGTGTGGAAAAAACCACTTCGCACTTGTGTTAGTGTTGAAAAACCACTTTTCGCACTTGTGTTGGTGCAGGAAACCACTTTTGCACTTGTATTAGTGTGGAAAAACCACTTTTCGCACTTGTGTTAGTGTTGAAAAACCACTTTTCGCACTTGTGTTAGTGTTGAAAAACCACTTTTCGCACTTGTGTTGGTGCAGGAAACCACTTTTGCACATGTATTAGTGTGGAAAAACCACTTTTCGCACTTGTGTTAGTGTTGAAAAACCACTTTTCGCACTTGTGTTGGTGCAGGAAACAACTTTTGCACGTGTATTAGTGTGGAAAAAACACTTTTTGCACTTGTGTTAGTGTTGAAAAACCACTTTTCGCACTTGTGTTGGTGCAGGAAACCACTTTTGCACATGTATTAGTGTGGAAAAACCACTTTTCGCACTTGTGTTAGTGTTGAAAAACCACTTTTCGCACTTGTATTGGTGCAGGAAACCACTTTTGCACTTGTATTAGTGTGGAAAAACCACTTTTCGCACTTGTGTTAGTGTTGAAAAACCACTTTTCGCACTTGTGTTAGTGTTGAAAAACCACTTTTCGCACTTGTGTTAGTGTTGAAAAACCACTTTTCGCACTTGTGTTGATGCAGGAAACCACTTTTGCACTTGTATTAGTGTGGAAAAACCACTTTTCGCACTTGTGTTAGTGTTGAAAAACCACTTTTCGCACTTGTGTTGGTGCAGGAAACCACTTTTGCACTTGTATTAGTGTGGAAAAAACCACTTTTCGCACTTGTGTTAGTGTTGAAAAACCACTTTTCGCACTTGTGTTGGTGCAGGAAACCACTTTTGCACTTGTATTAGTGTGGAAAAACCACTTTTTGCACTTGTGTTAGTGTTGAAAAACCACTTTTTGCACTTGTGTTAGTGTTGAAAAACCACTTTTCGCACTTGTGTTGGTGCAGGAAACCACTTTTGCACATGTATTAGTGTGGAAAAACCACTTTTCGCACTTGTGTTAGTGTTGAAAAACCACTTTTCGCACTTGTGTTGGTGCAGGAAACAACTTTTGCACTTGTATTAGTGTGGAAAAAACACTTTTTGCACTTGTGATAGTGTTGAAAAACCACTTTTCGCACTTGTGTTAGTGTTGAAAAAGCACTTTTCGCACTTGTGTTGGTGCAGGAAACCACTTTTGCACTTGTATTAGTGTGGAAAAACCACTTTTCGCACTTGTGTTAGTGTTGAAAAACCACTTTTCGCACTTGTGTTAGTGTTGAAAAACCACTTTTCGCACTTGTGTTAGTGTTGAAAAACCACTTTTCGCACTTGTGTTGGTGCAGGAAACCACTTTTGCACTTGTATTAGTGTGGAAAAACCACTTTTCGCACTTGTGTTAGTGTGAAAAAAACACTTTTTACCTTCGCAAAAGCGGAAGGTTATGTTTTGATCGCTGTGTATTTATTTGTATGTCTGTGTGTGTGTATGTTAATCGCATAACTCAAAAAGTATTCAACCGAATTGCATGAAATTTGGTGGGATGATTGGTTATTATACGGGACACATTTGATTAGATTTTGGGAAACAGATTTGCTCAAATTCTGACTATTTTTAACTCGATCGTATTTCACTCAAAGTTATGAGCGACTGAAGAAGAAGATGTCCATCCAGGACGTCATCACTATAACGCGATCTCCCGCGATCATTTCAACCTCAAAAAAAATTATAATTGCAGATTTGACAATAGATGAGGCATATTAACAAACGAATGAAACAGATTTGCTCAAATTCTGACTATTTTTAACTCGATCGTATTTCACTCAAAGTTATGCGCGACTGAAGAAGAAGATGTCCATCCAGGACGTCATCACTATAACGCAATCTCCCGCGATCATTTCAACCTCAAAAATTTTATTTTGGCAACAAAAGTAGCTGCGGCGAAGGTATGCGCTCTACCGAGTGCCCGTTCTAGTTGCACTTGTGTTAGTGTTGAAAAACCACTTTTCGCACTTGTGTTAGTGTTGAAAAACCACTTTTCGCACTTGTGTTAGTGTTGAAAAACCACTTTTTGCACTTGTGTTGGTGCAGGAAACCACTTTTGCACTTGTATTAGTGTGGAAAAACCACTTTTCGCACTTGTGTTAGTGTTGAAAAACCACTTTTTGCACTTGTGTTGGTGCAGGAAACCACTTTTGCACTTGTATTAGTGTGGAAAAACCACTTTTCGCACTTGTGTTAGTGTTGAAAAACCACTTTTCGCACTTGTGTTGGTGCAGGAAACCACTTTTGCACTTGTATTAGTGTGGAAAAAACCACTTTTCGCACTTGTGTTAGTGTTGAAAAACCACTTTTCGCACTTGTGTTGGTGCAGGAAACCACTTTTGCACTTGTAGTAGTGTGGAAAAACCACTTTTCGCACTTGTGTTAGTGTTGAAAAACCACTTTTCGCACTTGTGTTAGTGTTGAAAAACCACTTTTCGCATTTGTGTTGGTGCAGGAAACCACTTTTGCACATGTATTAGTGTGGAAAAACCACTTTTCGCACTTGTGTTAGTGTTGAAAAACCACTTTTCGCACTTGTGTTGGTGCAGGAAACAACTTTTGCACTTGTATTAGTGTGGAAAAAACACTTTTTGCACTTGTGATAGTGTTGAAAAACCACTTTTCGCACTTGTGTTAGTGTTGAAAAAGCACTTTTCGCACTTGTGTTGGTGCAGGAAACCACTTTTGCACTTGTATTAGTGTGGAAAAACCACTTTTCGCACTTGTGTTAGTGTTGAAAAACCACTTTTCGCACTTGTGTTAGTGTTGAAAAACCACTTTTCGCACTTGTGTAGTGTTGAAAAACCACTTTTCGCACTTGTGCTAGTGTTGAAAAACCACTTTTAGCACTTGTGTTGGTGCAGGAAACCACTTTTGCACTTGTATTAGTGTGGAAAAAACACTTTTCGCACTTGTGTTAGTGTTGAAAAACCACTTTTCGCACTTGTGTTAGTGTTGAAAAACCACTTTTCGCACTTGTGTTAGTGTTGAAAAACCACTTTTCGCACTTGTGTTGGTGCAGGAAACCACTTTCGCACTTGTATTAGTGTGGAAAAAACACTTTTCGCACTTGTGTTAGTGTTGAAAAACCACTTTTCGCACTTGTGTTAGTGTTGAAAAACCACTTTTCGCACTTGTGTTGGTGCAGGAAACCACTTTTGCACTTGTATTAGTGTGGAAAAAACACTTTTGGCACTTGTGTTAGTGTTGAAAAACCACTTTTCGCACTTGTGTTGGTGCAGGAAACCACTTTTGCACTTGTATTAGTGTGGAAAAAACCACTTTTCGCACTTGTGTTAGTGTTGAAAAACCACTTTTCGCACTTGTGTTGGTGCAGGAAACCACTTTTGCACTTGTATTAGTGTGGAAAAAACACTTTTCGCACTTGTGTTAGTGTTGAAAAACCACTTTTCGCACTTGTGTTAGTGTTGAAAAACCACTTTTCGCATTTGTGTTGGTGCAGGAAACCACTTTTGCACATGTATTAGTGTGGAAAAACCACTTTTCGCACTTGTGTTAGTGTTGAAAAACCACTTTTCGCACTTGTGTTGGTGCAGGAAACAACTTTTGCACTTGTATTAGTGTGGAAAAAACACTTTTTGCACTTGTGATAGTGTTGAAAAACCACTTTTCGCACTTGTGTTAGTGTTGAAAAAGCACTTTTCGCACTTGTGTTGGTGCAGGAAACCACTTTTGCACTTGTATTAGTGTGGAAAAACCACTTTTCGCACTTGTGTTAGTGTTGAAAAACCACTTTTCGCACTTGTGTTAGTGTTGAAAAACCACTTTTCGCACTTGTGTTAGTGTTGAAAAACCACTTTTCGCACTTGTGTTGGTGCAGGAAACCACTTTTGCACTTGTATTAGTGTGGAAAAACCACTTTTCGCACTTGTGTTAGTGTTGAAAAACCACTTTTCGCACTTGTGTAGTGTTGAAAAACCACTTTTCGCACTTGTGTTAGTGTTGAAAAACCACTTTTAGCACTTGTGTTGGTGCAGGAAACCACTTTTGCACTTGTATTAGTGTGGAAAAAACACTTTTCGCACTTGTGTTAGTGTTGAAAAACCACTTTTCGCACTTGTGTTAGTATTGAAAAACCACTTTTCGCACTTGTGTTAGTGTTGAAAAACCACTTTTCGCACTTGTGTTGGTGCAGGAAACCACTTTCGCACTTGTATTAGTGTGGAAAAAACACTTTTCGCACTTGTGTTAGTGTTGAAAAACCACTTTTCGCACTTGTGTTAGTGTTGAAAAACCACTTTTCGCACTTGTGTTGGTGCAGGAAACCACTTTTGCACTTGTATTAGTGTGGAAAAAACACTTTTGGCACTTGTGATAGTGTTGAAAAACCACTTTTCGCACTTGTGTTAGTGTTGAAAAACCACTTTTCGCACTTGTGTTGGTGTTGAAAAACCACTTTTCGCACTTGTGTTGGTGCAGCAAACCACATTTGCACTTGTGTTAGTGTTGAAAAACCACTTTTCGCACTTGTGTTAGTGTTGAAAAACCACTTTTCGCACTTGTGTTGGTGCAGGAAACCACTTTTGCACTTGTATTAGTGTGGAAAAAACACTTTTCGCACTCGTGTTAGTGTTGAAAAACCACTTTTTGCACTTGTGATAGTGTTGAAAAACCACTTTTCGCACTTGTGTTAGTGTTGAAAAACCACTTTTCGCACTTGTGTTTGTGCAGGAAACCACTTTTGCACTTGAATTAGTGTGGAAAACCACTTTTCGCACTTGTGTTAGTGTTGAAAAACGACTTTTCGCACTTGTGTTAGTGTTGAAAAACCACTTTTCGCACTTGTGTTGGTGCAGGAAACCACTTTTGCACTTGTATTAGTGTGGAAAAAACACTTTTTGCACTTGTGATAGTGTTGAAAAACCACTTTTCGCACTTGTGTTAGTGTTGAAAAACCACTTTTCGCACTTGTGTTGGTGCAGGAAACCACTTTTGCACTTGTATTAGTGTGGAAAAACCACTTTTCGCACTTGTGTTAGTGTTGAAAAACCACTTTTCGCACATGTGTTAGTGTTGAAAAACCACTTTTCGCACTTGTGTTAGTGTTGAAAAACCACTTTTTGCACTTGTGTTGGTGCAGGAAACCACTTTTGCACTTGTATTAGTGTGGAAAAACCACTTTTCGCACTTGTGTTAGTGTTGAAAAACCACTTTTTGCACTTGTGTTGGTGCAGGAAACCACTTTTGCACTTGTATTAGTGTGGAAAAAACCACTTCGCACTTGTGTTAGTGTTGAAAAACCACTTTTCGCACTTGTGTTGGTGCAGGAAACCACTTTTGCACTTGTATTAGTGTGGAAAAAAAACTTTTCACACTTGTGTTAGTGTTGAAAAACCACTTTTCGCACTTGTGTTAGTGTTGAAAAACCACTTTTCGCACTTGTGTTGGTGCAGGAAACCACTTTTGCACATGTATTAGTGTGGAAAAACCACTTTTCGCACTTGTGTTAGTGTTGAAAAACCACTTTTCGCACTTGTGTTGGTGCAGGAAACCACTTTTGCACTTGTATTAGTGTGGAAAAACCACTTTTCACACTTGTGTTAGTGTTGAAAAACCACTTTTCGCACTTGTGTTAGTGTTGAAAAACCACTTTTCGCACTTGTGTTGGTGCAGGAAACCACTTTTGCACATGTATTAGTGTGGAAAAACCACTTTTCGCACTTGTGTTAGTGTTGAAAAACCACTTTTCGCACTTGTGTTGGTGCAGGAAACCACTTTTGCACATGTATTAGTGTGGAAAAACCACTTTTCGCACTTGTGTTAGTGTTGAAAAACCACTTTTCGCACTTGTGTTGGTGCAGGAAACAACTTTTGCACTTGTATTAGTGTGGAAAAAACACTTTTTGCACTTGTGATAGTGTTGAAAAACCACTTTTCGCACTTGTGTTAGTGTTGAAAAAGCACTTTTCGCACTTGTGTTGGTGCAGGAAACCACTTTTGCACTTGTATTAGTGTGGAAAAACCACTTTTCGCACTTGTGTTAGTGTTGAAAAACCACTTTTCGCACTTCTGTTAGTGTTGAAAAACCACTTTTCGCACTTGTGTTAGTGTTGAAAAACCACTTTTCGCACTTGTGTTGGTGCAGGAAACCACTTTTGCACTTGTATTAGTGTGGAAAAACCACTTTTCGCACTTGCGTTAGTGTTGAAAAACCACTTTTCGCACTTGTGTTAGTGTTGAAAAACCACTTTTCGCACTTGTGTTAGTGTTGAAAAACCACTTTTAGCACTTGTGTTGGTGCAGGAAACCACTTTTGCACTTGTATTAGTGTGGAAAAAACACTTTTGGCACTTGTGATAGTGTTGAAAAACCACTTTTCGCACTTGTGTTAGTGTTGAAAAACCACTTTTCGCACTTGTGTTGGTGTTGAAAAACCACTTTTCGCACTTGTGTTGGTGCAGCAAACCACATTTGCACTTGTGTTAGTGTTGAAAAACCACTTTTCGCACTTGTGTTAGTGTTGAAAAACCACTTTTCGCACTTGTGTTGGTGCAGGAAACCACTTTTGCACTTGTATTAGTGTGGAAAAAACACTTTTCGCACTCGTGTTAGTGTTGAAAAACCACTTTTTGCACTTGTGATAGTGTTGAAAAACCACTTTTCGCACTTGTGTTAGTGTTGAAAAACCACTTTTCGCACTTGTGTTGGTGCAGGAAACCACTTTTGCACTTGAATTAGTGTGGAAAACCACTTTTCGCACTTGTGTTAGTGTTGAAAAACGACTTTTCGCACTTGTGTTAGTGTTGAAAAACCACTTTTCGCACTTGTGTTGGTGCAGGAAACCACTTTTGCACTTGTATTAGTGTGGAAAAAACACTTTTTGCACTTGTGATAGTGTTGAAAAACCACTTTTCGCACTTGTGTTAGTGTTGAAAAACCACTTTTCGCACTTGTGTTGGTGCAGGAAACCACTTTTGCACTTGTATTAGTGTGGAAAAACCACTTTTCGCACTTGTGTTAGTGTTGAAAAACCACTTTTTGCACTTGTGTTGGTGCAGGAAACCACTTTTGCACTTGTATTAGTGTGGAAAAAACCACTTCGCACTTGTGTTAGTGTTGAAAAACCACTTTTCGCACTTGTGTTGGTGCAGGAAACCACTTTTGCACTTGTATTAGTGTGGAAAAAAAACTTTTCGCACTTGTGTTAGTGTTGAAAAACCACTTTTCGCACTTGTGTTAGTGTTGAAAAACCACTTTTCGCACTTGTGTTGGTGCAGGAAACCACTTTTGCACATGCATTAGTGTGGAAAAATCACTTTTCGCACTTGTGTTAGTGTTGAAAAACCACTTTTCGCACTTGTATTGGTGCAGGAAACCACTTTTGCACTTGTATTAGTGTGGAAAAAACACTTTTCGCACTCGTGTTAGTGTTGAAAAACCACTTTTCGCACTTGTGTTTGTGCAGGAAACCACTTTTGCACTTGAATTAGTGTGGAAAACCACTTTTCGCACTTGTGTTAGTGTTGAAAAACGACTTTTCGCACTTGTGTTGGTGCAGGAAACCACTTTTGCACATGCATTAGTGTGGAAAAACCACTTTTCGCACTTGTGTTAGTGTTGAAAAACCACTTTTCGCACTTGTGTTGGTGCAGGAAACCACTTTTGCACTTGTATTAGTGTGGAAAAACCACTTTTCGCACTTGTGTTAGTGTTGAAAAACCACTTTTCGCACATGTGTTAGTGTTGAAAAACCACTTTTCGCACTTGTGTTAGTGTTGAAAAACCACTTTTTGCACTTGTGTTGGTGCAGGAAACCACTTTTGCACTTGTATTAGTGTGGAAAAACCACTTTTCGCACTTGTGTTAGTGTTGAAAAACCACTTTTTGCACTTGTGTTGGTGCAGGAAACCACTTTTGCACTTGTATTAGTGTGGAAAAAACCACTTCGCACTTGTGTTAGTGTTGAAAAACCACTTTTCGCACTTGTGTTGGTGCAGGAAACCACTTTTGCACTTGTATTAGTGTGGAAAAAAAACTTTTCACACTTGTGTTAGTGTTGAAAAACCACTTTTCGCACTTGTGTTAGTGTTGAAAAACCACTTTTCGCACTTGTGTTGGTGCAGGAAACCACTTTTGCACATGTATTAGTGTGGAAAAACCACTTTTCGCACTTGTGTTAGTGTTGAAAAACCACTTTTCGCACTTGTGTTGGTGCAGGAAACCACTTTTGCACTTGTATTAGTGTGGAAAAACCACTTTTCACACTTGTGTTAGTGTTGAAAAACCACTTTTCGCACTTGTGTTAGTGTTGAAAAACCACTTTTCGCACTTGTGTTGGTGCAGGAAACCACTTTTGCACATGTATTAGTGTGGAAAAACCACTTTTCGCACTTGTGTTAGTGTTGAAAAACCACTTTTCGCACTTGTGTTAGTGCAGGAAACCACTTTTGCACATGTATTAGTGTGGAAAAACCACTTTTCGCACTTGTGTTAGTGTTGAAAAACCACTTTTCGCACTTGTGTTGGTGCAGGAAACAACTTTTGCACTTGTATTAGTGTGGAAAAAACACTTTTTGCACTTGTGATAGTGTTGAAAAACCACTTTTCGCACTTGTGTTAGTGTTGAAAAAGCACTTTTCGCACTTGTGTTGGTGCAGGAAACCACTTTTGCACTTGTATTAGTGTGGAAAAACCACTTTTCGCACTTGTGTTAGTGTTGAAAAACCACTTTTCGCACTTCTGTTAGTGTTGAAAAACCACTTTTCGCACTTGTGTTAGTGTTGAAAAACCACTTTTCGCACTTGTGTTGGTGCAGGAAACCACTTTTGCACTTGTATTAGTGTGGAAAAACCACTTTTCGCACTTGCGTTAGTGTTGAAAAACCACTTTTCGCACTTGTGTTAGTGTTGAAAAACCACTTTTCGCACTTGTGTTAGTGTTGAAAAACCACTTTTAGCACTTGTGTTGGTGCAGGAAACCACTTTTGCACTTGTATTAGTGTGGAAAAAACACTTTTGGCACTTGTGATAGTGTTGAAAAACCACTTTTCGCACTTGTGTTAGTGTTGAAAAACCACTTTTCGCACTTGTGTTGGTGTTGAAAAACCACTTTTCGCACTTGTGTTGGTGCAGCAAACCACATTTGCACTTGTGTTAGTGTTGAAAAACCACTTTTCGCACTTGTGTTAGTGTTGAAAAACCACTTTTCGCACTTGTGTTGGTGCAGGAAACCACTTTTGCACTTGTATTAGTGTGGAAAAAACACTTTTCGCACTCGTGTTAGTGTTGAAAAACCACTTTTTGCACTTGTGATAGTGTTGAAAAACCACTTTTCGCACTTGTGTTAGTGTTGAAAAACCACTTTTCGCACTTGTGTTGGTGCAGGAAACCACTTTTGCACTTGAATTAGTGTGGAAAACCACTTTTCGCACTTGTGTTAGTGTTGAAAAACGACTTTTCGCACTTGTGTTAGTGTTGAAAAACCACTTTTCGCACTTGTGTTGGTGCAGGAAACCACTTTTGCACTTGTATTAGTGTGGAAAAAACACTTTTTGCACTTGTGATAGTGTTGAAAAACCACTTTTCGCACTTGTGTTAGTGTTGAAAAACCACTTTTCGCACTTGTGTTGGTGCAGGAAACCACTTTTGCACTTGTATTAGTGTGGAAAAACCACTTTTCGCACTTGTGTTAGTGTTGAAAAACCACTTTTTGCACTTGTGTTGGTGCAGGAAACCACTTTTGCACTTGTATTAGTGTGGAAAAAAAACTTTTCGCACTTGTGTTAGTGTTGAAAAACCACTTTTCGCACTTGTGTTAGTGTTGAAAAACCACTTTTCGCACTTGTGTTGGTGCAGGAAACCACTTTTGCACATGCATTAGTGTGGAAAAATCACTTTTCGCACTTGTGTTAGTGTTGAAAAACCACTTTTCGCACTTGTATTGGTGCAGGAAACCACTTTTGCACTTGTATTAGTGTGGAAAAACCACTTTTCGCACTTGTGTTAGTGTTGAAAAACCACTTTTCGCACTTGTGTTAGTGTTGAAAAACCACATTTCGCACTTGTGTTAGTGTTGAAAAACCACTTTTCGCACTTGTGTTGATGCAGGAAACCACTTTTGCACTTGTATTAGTGTGGAAAAACCACTTTTCACACTTGTGTTAGTGTTGAAAAACCACTTTTCGCACTTGTGTTGGTGCAGGAAACCACTTTTGCACTTGTATTAGTGTGGAAAAAACCACTTTTCGCACTTGTGTTAGTGTTGAAAAACCACTTTTCGCACTTGTGTTGGTGCAGGAAACCACTTTTGCACTTGTATTAGTGTGGAAAAACCACTTTTCACACTTGTGTTAGTGTTGAAAAACCACTTTTCGCACTTGTGTTAGTGTTGAAAAACCACTTTTCGCACTTGTGTTGGTGCAGGAAACCACTTTTGCACATGTATTAGTGTGGAAAAACCACTTTTCGCACTTGTGTTAGTGTTGAAAAACCACTTTTCGCACTTGTGTTGGTGCAGGAAACAACTTTTGCACTTGTATTAGTGTGGAAAAAACACTTTTTGCACTTGTGATAGTGTTGAAAAACCACTTTTCGCACTTGTGTTAGTGTTGAAAAAGCACTTTTCGCACTTGTGTTGGTGCAGGAAACCACTTTTGCACTTGTGTTAGTGTTGAAAAACCACTTTTCGCACTTGTGTTAGTGTTGAAAAACCACTTTTCGCACTTGTGTTGGTGCAGGAAACCACTTTTGCACTTGTATTAGTGTGGAAAAACCACTTTTCGCCCTTGCGTTAGTGTTGAAAAACCACTTTTCGCACTTGTGTTAGTGTTGAAAAACCACTTTTCGCACTTGTGTTAGTGTTGAAAAACCACTTTTAGCACTTGTGTTGGTGCAGGAAACCACTTTTGCACTTGTATTAGTGTGGAAAAAACACTTTTCGCACTTGTGTTAGTGTTGAAAAACCACTTTTCGCACTTGTGTTAGTGTTGAAAAACCACTTTTCGCACTTGTGTTGGTGCAGGAAACCACTTTTGCACTTGTATTAGTGTGGAAAACCACTTTTCGCACATGTGTTAGTGTGGAAAAACCACTTTTCGCACTTGTGTTAGTGTTGAAAAACCACTTTTCGCACTTGTGTTGGTGCAGGAAACCACTTTTGCACTTGTATTAGTGTGGAAAAAACCACTTTTCGCACTTGTGTTAGTGTTGAAAAACCACTTTTCGCACTTGTGTTAGTGTTGAAAAACCACTTTTCGCACTTGTGTTGGTGCAGGAAACCACTTTTGCACTTGTATTAGTGTGGAAAAAACCACTTTTTGCACTTGTGTTAGTGTTGAAAAACCACTTTTCGCGCTTGTGTTGGTGCAGGAAACCACTTTTGCACTTGTATTAGTGTGGAAAAACCACTTTTCACACTTGTGTTAGTGTTGAAAAACCACTTTTCGCACTTGTGTTAGTGTTGAAAAACCACTTTTCGCACTTGTGTTGGTGCAGGAAACCACTTTTGCACATGTATTAGTGTGGAAAAACCACTTTTCGCACTTGTGTTAGTGTTGAAAAACCACTTTTCGCACTTGTGTTGGTGCAGGAAACCACTTTTGCACATGTATTAGTGTGGAAAAAACCACTTTTCGCACTTGTGTTAGTGTTGAAAAACCACTTTTCGCACTTGTGTTGGTGCAGGAAACAACTTTTGCACTTGTATTAGTGTGGAAAAAACACTTTTTGCACTTGTGATAGTGTTGAAAAACCACTTTTCGCACTTGTGTTAGTGTTGAAAAAGCACTTTTCGCACTTGTGTTGGTGCAGGAAACCACTTTTGCACTTGTATTAGTGTGGAAAAACCACTTTTCGCACTTGTGTTAGTGTTGAAAAACCACTTTTCGCACTTGTGTTAGTGTTGAAAAACCACTTTTCGCACTTGTGTTAGTGTTGAAAAACCACTTTTCGCACTTGTGTTGGTGCAGGAAACCACTTTTGCACTTGTATTAGTGTGGAAAAACCACTTTTCGCACTTGCGTTAGTGTTGAAAAACCACTTTTCGCACTTGTGTTAGTGTTGAAAAACCACTTTTCGCACTTGTGTTAGTGTTGAAAAACCACTTTTAGCACTTGTGTTGGTGCAGGAAACCACTTTTGCACTTGTATTAGTGTGGAAAAAACACTTTTGGCACTTGTGATAGTGTTGAAAAACCACTTTTCGCACTTGTGTTAGGTGTTGAAAAACCACTTTTCGCACTTGTGTTGGTGTTGAAAAACCACTTTTCGCACTTGTGTTGGTGCAGCAAACCACATTTGCACTTGTGTTAGTGTTGAAAAACCACTTTTCGCACTTGTGTTAGTGTTGAAAAACCACTTTTCGCACTTGTGTTGGTGCAGGAAACCACTTTTGCACTTGTATTAGTGTGGAAAAAACACTTTTCGCACTCGTGTTAGTGTTGAAAAACCACTTTTTGCACTTGTGATAGTGTTGAAAAACCACTTTTCGCACTTGTGTTAGTGTTGAAAAACCACTTTTCGCACTTGTGTTGGTGCAGGAAACCACTTTTGCACTTGAATTAGTGTGGAAAACCACTTTTCGCACTTGTGTTAGTGTTGAAAAACGACTTTTCGCACTTGTGTTAGTGTTGAAAAACCACTTTTCGCACTTGTGTTGGTGCAGGAAACCACTTTTGCACTTGTATTAGTGTGGAAAAAACACTTTTTGCACTTGTGATAGTGTTGAAAAACCACTTTTCGCACTTGTGTTAGTGTTGAAAAACCACTTTTCGCACTTGTGTTGGTGCAGGAAACCACTTTTGCACTTGTATTAGTGTGGAAAAAACCACTTTTCGCACTTGTGTTAGTGTTGAAAAACCACTTTTTGCACTTGTGTTGGTGCAGGAAACCACTTTTGCACTTGTATTAGTGTGGAAAAAACCACTTCGCACTTGTGTTAGTGTTGAAAAACCACTTTTCGCACTTGTGTTGGTGCAGGAAACCACTTTTGCACTTGTATTAGTGTGGAAAAAAAACTTTTCGCACTTGTGTTAGTGTTGAAAAACCACTTTTCGCACTTGTGTTAGTGTTGAAAAACCACTTTTCGCACTTGTGTTGGTGCAGGAAACCACTTTTGCACATGTATTAGTGTGGAAAAATCACTTTTCGCACTTGTGTTAGTGTTGAAAAACCACTTTTCGCACTTGTATTGGTGCAGGAAACCACTTTTGCACTTGTATTAGTGTGGAAAAACCACTTTTCGCACTTGTGTTAGTGTTGAAAAACCACTTTTCGCACTTGTGTTAGTGTTGAAAAACCACATTTCGCACTTGTGTTAGTGTTGAAAAACCACTTTTCGCACTTGTGTTGATGCAGGAAACCACTTTTGCACTTGTATTAGTGTGGAAAAACCACTTTTCACACTTGTGTTAGTGTTGAAAAACCACTTTTCGCACTTGTGTTGGTGCAGGAAACCACTTTTGCACTTGTATTAGTGTGGAAAAAACCACTTTTCGCACTTGTGTTAGTGTTGAAAAACCACTTTTCGCACTTGTGTTGGTGCAGGAAACCACTTTTGCACTTGTATTAGTGTGGAAAAACCACTTTTCACACTTGTGTTAGTGTTGAAAAACCACTTTTCGCACTTGTGTTAGTGTTGAAAAACCACTTTTCGCACTTGTGTTGGTGCAGGAAACCACTTTTGCACATGTATTAGTGTGGAAAAACCACTTTTCGCACTTGTGTTAGTGTTGAAAAACCACTTTTCGCACTTGTGTTGGTGCAGGAAACAACTTTTGCACTTGTATTAGTGTGGAAAAAACACTTTTTGCACTTGTGATAGTGTTGAAAAACCACTTTTCGCACTTGTGTTAGTGTTGAAAAAGCACTTTTCGCACTTGTGTTGGTGCAGGAAACCACTTTTGCACTTGTATTAGTGTGGAAAAACCACTTTTCGCACTTGTGTTAGTGTTGAAAAACCACTTTTCGCACTTGTGTTAGTGTTGAAAAACCACTTTTCGCACTTGTGTTAGTGTTGAAAAACCACTTTTCGCACTTGTGTTGGTGCAGGAAACCACTTTTGCACTTGTATTAGTGTGGAAAAACCACTTTTCGCCCTTGCGTTAGTGTTGAAAAACCACTTTTCGCACTTGTGTTAGTGTTGAAAAACCACTTTTCGCACTTGTGTTAGTGTTGAAAAACCACTTTTCGCACTTGTGTTAGTGTTGAAAAACCACTTTTAGCACTTGTGTTGGTGCAGGAAACCACTTTTGCACTTGTATTAGTGTGGAAAAAACACTTTTCGCACTTGTGTTAGTGTTGAAAAACCACTTTTCGCACTTGTGTTAGTGTTGAAAAACCACTTTTCGCACTTGTGTTGGTGCAGGAAACCACTTTTGCACTTGTATTAGTGTGGAAAACCACTTTTCGCACATGTGTTAGTGTGGAAAAACCACTTTTCGCACTTGTGTTAGTGTTGAAAAACCACTTTTCGCACTTGTGTTGGTGCAGGAAACCACTTTTGCACTTGTATTAGTGTGGAAAAAACCACTTTTCGCACTTGTGTTAGTGTTGAAAAACCACTTTTCGCACTTGTGTTGGTGCAGGAAACCACTTTTGCACTTGTATTAGTGTGGAAAAACCACTTTTCGCACTTGTGTTAGTGTTGAAAAACCACTTTTCGCACTTGTGTTGGTGCAGGAAACCACTTTTGCACATGTATTAGTGTGGAAAAACCACTTTTCGCACTTGTGTTAGTGTTGAAAAACCACTTTTCGCACTTGTGTTGGTGCAGGAAACAACTTTTGCACTTGTATTAGTGTGGAAAAAACACTTTTTGCACTTGTGATATTGTTGAAAAACCACTTTTCGCACTTGTGTTAGTGTTGAAAAACTACTTTTCGCACTTGTATTGGTGCAGGAAACCACTTTTGCACTTGTATTAGTGTGGAAAAACCACTTTTTGCACTTGTGTTAGTGTTGAAAAACCACTTTTCGCACTTGTGTTAGTGTTGAAAAACCACTTTTCGCACTTGTGTTAGTGTTGAAAAACCACTTTTCGCACTTGTGTTGGTGCAGGAAACCACTTTTGCACTTGTATTAGTGTGGAAAAACCACTTTTCGCACTTGTGTTAGTGTTGAAAAACCACTTTTCGCACTTGTGTTGATGCAGGAAACCACTTTTGCACTTGTATTAGTGTGGAAAAAACACTTTTTGCACTTGTGATAGTGTTGAAAAACCACTTTTCGCACTTGTGTTAGTGTTGAAAAACCACTTTTCGCACTTGTGTTGGTGCAGGAAACCACTTTTGCACTTGTATTAGTGTGGAAAAAACACTTTTTGCACTTGTGATAGTGTTGAAAAACCACTTTTCACACTTGTGTTAGTGTTGAAAAACCACTTTTCGCACTTGTGTTGGTGCAGGAAACCACTTTTGCACTTGTATTAGTGTGGAAAAACCACTTATCGCACTTGTGTTAGTGTTGAAAAACCACTTTTCGCACTTGTGTTGATGCAGGAAACCACTTTTGCACTTGTATTAGTGTTGAAAAACCGCTTTTCGCACTTGTGTTGGTGCAGGAAACCACTTTTGCACTTGTATTAGTGTGGAAAAAACACTTTTGGCACTTGTGATAGTGTTGAAAAACCACTTTTCGCACTTGTGTTAGTGTTGAAAAACCACTTTTCGCACTTGTGTTGGTGTTGAAAAACCACTTTTCGCACTTGTGTTGGTGCAGCAAACCACATTTGCACTTGTGTTAGTGTTGAAAAACCACTTTTCGCACTTGTGTTAGTGTTGAAAAACCACTTTTCGCACTTGTGTTGGTGCAGGAAACCACTTTTGCACTTGTATTAGTGTGGAAAAAACACTTTTCGCACTCGTGTTAGTGTTGAAAAACCACTTTTTGCACTTGTGATAGTGTTGAAAAACCACTTTTCGCACTTGTGTTAGTGTTGAAAAACCACTTTTCGCACTTGTGTTGGTGCAGGAAACCACTTTTGCACTTGAATTAGTGTGGAAAACCACTTTTCGCACTTGTGTTAGTGTTGAAAAACGACTTTTCGCACTTGTGTTAGTGTTGAAAAACCACTTTTCGCACTTGTGTTGGTGCAGGAAACCACTTTTGCACTTGTATTAGTGTGGAAAAAACACTTTTTGCACTTGTGATAGTGTTGAAAAACCACTTTTCGCACTTGTGTTAGTGTTGAAAAACCACTTTTCGCACTTGTGTTGGTGCAGGAAACCACTCTTGCACTTGTATTAGTGTGGAAAAACCACTTTTCGCACTTGTGTTAGTGTTGAAAAACCACTTTTCGCACTTGTGTTGGTGCAGGAAACCACTTTTGCACATGTATTAGTGTGGAAAAACCACTTTTCGCACTTGTGTTAGTGTTGAAAAACCACTTTTCGCACTTGTGTTGGTGCAGGAAACAACTTTTGCACTTGTATTAGTGTGGAAAAAACACTTTTTGCACTTGTGATAGTGTTGAAAAACCACTTTTCGCACTTGTGTTAGTGTTGAAAAACCACTTTTCGCACTTGTATTGGTGCAGGAAACCACTTTTGCACTTGTATTAGTGTGGAAAAACCACTTTTTGCACTTGTGTTAGTGTTGAAAAACCACTTTTCGCACTTGTGTTAGTGTTGAAAAACCACTTTTCGCACTTGTGTTAGTGTTGAAAAACCACTTTTCGCACTTGTGTTGGTGCAGGAAACCACTTTTGCACTTGTATTAGTGTGGAAAAACCACTTTTCGCACTTGTGTTAGTGTTGAAAAACCACTTTTCGCACTTGTGTTGATGCAGGAAACCACTTTTGCACTTGTATTAGTGTGGAAAAAACACTTTTTGCACTTGTGATAGTGTTGAAAAACCACTTTTCGCACTTGTGTTAGTGTTGAAAAACCACTTTTCGCACTTGTGTTGGTGCAGAAAACCACTTTTGCACTTGTATTAGTGTGGAAAAAACACTTTTTGCACTTGTGATAGTGTTGAAAAACCACTTTTCACACTTGTGTTAGTGTTGAAAAACCACTTTTCGCACTTGTGTTGGTGCAGGAAACCACTTTTGCACTTGTATTAGTGTGGAAAAACCACTTTTCGCACTTGTGTTAGTGTTGAAAAACCACTTTTCGCACTTGTGTTGATGCAGGAAACCATTTTGCACTTGTATTAGTGTGGAAAAAACACTTTTTGCACTTGTGATAGTGTTGAAAAACCACTTTTCGCACTTGTGTTAGTGTTGAAAAACCACTTTTCGCACTTGTGTTGGTGCAGGAAACCACTTTTGCACTTGTATTAGTGTGGAAAAAACACTTTTTGCACTTGTGTTAGTGTTGAAAAACCACTTTTCGCACTTGTGTTAGTGTTGAAAAACCACTTTTCGCACTTGTGTTAGTGCTGAAAAACCACTTTTCGCACTTGTGTTGGTGCAGGAAACCACTTTTGCACTTGTATTAGTGTGGAAAAACCACTTTTCGCACTTGTGTTAGTGTTGAAAAACCACTTTTCGCACTTGTGTTAGTGTTGAAAAACCACTTTTCGCACTTGTGTTAGTGTTGAAAAACCACTTTTCGCACTTGTGTTGTTGCAGGAAACCACTTTTGCACTTGTATTAGTGTGGAAAAAACCACTTTTCGCACTTGTGTTAGTGTTGAAAAACCACTTTTCGCACTTGTGTTGGTGCAGGAAACCACTTTTGCACTTGTATTAGTGTGGAAAAACCACTTTTCGCACTTGTGTTAGTGTTGAAAAACCACTTTTCGCACTTGTGTTAGTGTTGAAAAACCACTTTTCGCATTTGTGTTGGTGCAGGAAACCACTTTTGCACATGTATTAGTGTGGAAAAACCACTTTTCGCACTTGTGTTAGTGTTGAAAAACCACTTTTCGCACTTGTGTTGGTGCAGGAAACAACTTTTGCACTTGTATTAGTGTGGAAAAAACACTTTTCGCACTTGCGTTAGTGTTGAAAAACCACTTTTCGCACTTGTGTTAGTGTTGAAAAACCACTTTTCGCACTTGTGTTAGTGTTGAAAAACCACTTTTAGCACTTGTGTTGGTGCAGGAAACCACTTTTGCACTTGTATTAGTGTGGAAAAACCACTTTTCGCACTTGTGTTAGTGTTGAAAAACCACTTTTCGCACTTGTGTTAGTGTTGAAAAACCACTTTTCGCACTTGTGTTGGTGCAGGAAACCACTTTTGCACATGTATTAGTGTGGAAAAACCACTTTTCGCACTTGTGTTAGTGTTGAAAAACCACTTTTCGCATTTGTGTTGGTGCAGGAAACCACTTTTGCACATGTATTAGTGTGGAAAAACCACTTTTCGCACTTGTGTTAGTGTTGAAAAACCACTTTTCGCACTTGTGTTGGTGCAGGAAACAACTTTTGCACTTGTATTAGTGTGGAAAAACCACTTTTCGCACTTGCGTTAGTGTTGAAAAACCACTTTTCGCACTTGTGTTAGTGTTGAAAAACCACTTTTCGCACTTGTGTTAGTGTTGAAAAACCACTTTTAGCACTTGTGTTGGTGCAGGAAACCACTTTTGCACTTGTATTAGTGTGGAAAAACCACTTTTCGCACTTGTGTTAGTGTTGAAAAACCACTTTTCGCACTTGTGTTAGTGTTGAAAAACCACTTTTCGCACTTGTGTTGGTGCAGGAAACCACTTTTGCACATGTATTAGTGTGGAAAAACCACTTTTCGCACTTGTGTTAGTGTTGAAAAACCACTTTTCGCACTTGTGTTGGTGCAGGAAACAACTTTTGCACTTGTATTAGTGTGGAAAAAACACTTTTTGCACTTGTGATAGTGTTGAAAAACCACTTTTCGCACTTGTGTTAGTGTTGAAAAACCACTTTTCGCACTTGTATTGGTGCAGGAAACCACTTTTGCACTTGTATTAGTGTGGAAAAACCACTTTTTGCACTTGTGTTAGTGTTGAAAAACCACTTTTCGCACTTGTGTTAGTGTTGAAAAACCACTTTTCGCACTTGTGTTAGTGTTGAAAAACCACTTTTCGCACTTGTGTTGGTGCAGGAAACCACTTTTGCACTTGTATTAGTGTGGAAAAACCACTTTTCGCACTTGTGTTAGTGTTGAAAAACCACTTTTCGCACTTGTGTTGATGCAGGAAACCACTTTTGCACTTGTATTAGTGTGGAAAAAACACTTTTTGCACTTGTGATAGTGTTGAAAAACCACTTTTCGCACTTGTGTTAGTGTTGAAAAACCACTTTTCGCACTTGTGTTGGTGCAGAAAACCACTTTTGCACTTGTATTAGTGTGGAAAAAACACTTTTTGCACTTGTGATAGTGTTGAAAAACCACTTTTCACACTTGTGTTAGTGTTGAAAAACCACTTTTCGCACTTGTGTTGGTGCAGGAAACCACTTTTGCACTTGTATTAGTGTGGAAAAACCACTTTTCGCACTTGTGTTAGTGTTGAAAAACCACTTTTCGCACTTGTGTTGATGCAGGAAACCATTTTGCACTTTTATTAGTGTGGAAAAAACACTTTTTGCACTTGTGATAGTGTTGAAAAACCACTTTTCGCACTTGTGTTAGTGTTGAAAAACCACTTTTCGCACTTGTGTTGGTGCAGGAAACCACTTTTGCACTTGTATTAGTGTGGAAAAAACACTTTTTGCACTTGTGTTAGTGTTGAAAAACCACTTTTCGCACTTGTGTTAGTGTTGAAAAACCACTTTTCGCACTTGTGTTAGTGCTGAAAAACCACTTTTCGCACTTGTGTTGGTGCAGGAAACCACTTTTGCACTTGTATTAGTGTGGAAAAACCACTTTTCGCACTTGTGTTAGTGTTGAAAAACCACTTTTCGCACTTGTGTTAGTGTTGAAAAACCACTTTTCGCACTTGTGTTAGTGTTGAAAAACCACTTTTCGCACTTGTGTTGTTGCAGGAAACCACTTTTGCACTTGTATTAGTGTGGAAAAACCACTTTTCGCACTTGTGTTAGTGTTGAAAAACCACTTTTTGCACTTGTGTTGGTGCAGGAAACCACTTTTGCACTTGTATTAGTGTGGAAAAACCACTTTTCGCACTTGTGTTAGTGTTGAAAAACCACTTTTCGCACTTGTGTTGGTGCAGGAAACCACTTTTGCACTTGTATTAGTGTGGAAAAAACCACTTTTCGCACTTGTGTTAGTGTTGAAAAACCACTTTTCGCACTTGTGTTGGTGCAGGAAACCACTTTTGCACTTGTATTAGTGTGGAAAAACCACTTTTCGCACTTGTGTTAGTGTTGAAAAACCACTTTTCGCACTTGTGTTAGTGTTGAAAAACCACTTTTCGCATTTGTGTTGGTGCAGGAAACCACTTTTGCACATGTATTAGTGTGGAAAAACCACTTTTCGCACTTGTGTTAGTGTTGAAAAACCACTTTTCGCACTTGTGTTGGTGCAGGAAACAACTTTTGCACTTGTATTAGTGTGGAAAAAACACTTTTTGCACTTGTGATAGTGTTGAAAAACCACTTTTCGCACTTGTGTTAGTGTTGAAAAAGCACTTTTCGCACTTGTGTTGGTGCAGGAAACCACTTTTGCACTTGTATTAGTGTGGAAAAACCACTTTTCGCACTTGTGTTAGTGTTGAAAAACCACTTTTCGCACTTGTGTTAGTGTTGAAAAACCACTTTTCGCACTTGTGTTAGTGTTGAAAAACCACTTTTCGCACTTGTGTTGGTGCAGGAAACCACTTTTGCACTTGTATTAGTGTGGAAAAACCACTTTTCGCACTTGTGTTAGTGTTGAAAAACCACTTTTCGCACTTGTGTTAGTGTAGAAAAACCACTTTTCGCACTTGTGTTAGTGTTGAAAAACCACTTTTAGCACTTGTGTTGGTGCAGGAAACCACTTTTGCACTTGTATTAGTGTGGAAAAAACACTTTTCGCACTTGTGTTAGTGTTGAAAAACCACTTTTCGCACTTGTGTTAGTGTTGAAAAACCACTTTTCGCACTTGTGTTAGTGTTGAAAAACCACTTTTCGCACTTGTGTTGGTGCAGGAAACCACTTTCGCACTTGTATTAGTGTGGAAAAAACACTTTTCGCACTTGTGTTAGTGTTGAAAAAGCACTTTTCGCACTTGTGTTAGTGTTGAAAAACCACTTTTCGCACTTGTGTTGGTGCAGGAAACCACTTTTGCACTTGTATTAGTGTGGAAAAAACACTTTTGGCACTTGTGATAGTGTTGAAAAACCACTTTTCGCACTTGTGTTAGTGTTGAAAAACCACTTTTCGCACTTGTGTTGGTGTTGAAAAACCACTTTTCGCACTTGTGTTGGTGCAGCAAACCACTTTTGCACTTGTGTTAGTGTTGAAAAACCACTTTTCGCACTTGTGTTAGTGTTGAAAAACTACTTTTCGCACTTCTGTTGGTGCAGGAAACCACTTTTGCACTTGTATTAGTGTGGAAAAAACACTTTTCGCACTCGTGTTAGTGTTGAAAAACCACTTTTTGCACTTGTGATAGTGTTGAAAAACCACTTTTCGCACTTGTGTTAGTGTTGAAAAACCACTTTTCGCACTTGTGTTGGTGCAGGAAACCACTTTTGCACTTGAATTAGTGTGGAAAACCACTTTTCGCACTTGTGTTAGTGTTGAAAAACGACTTTTCGCACTTGTGTTAGTGTTGAAAAACCACTTTTCGCACTTGTGTTGGTGCAGGAAACCACTTTTGCACTTGTATTAGTGTGGAAAAAACACTTTTTGCACTTGTGATAGTGTTGAAAAACCACTTTTCGCACTTGTGTTAGTTTGAAAAACCACTTTTCGCACTTGTGTTGGTGCAGGAAACCACTTTTGCACTTGTATTAGTGTGGAAAAACCACTTTTCGCACTTGTGTTAGTGTTGAAAAACCACTTTTCGCACATGTGTTAGTGTTGAAAAACCACTTTTCGCACTTGTGTTAGTGTTGAAAAACCACTTTTTGCACTTGTGTTGGTGCAGGAAACCACTTTTGCACTTGTATTAGTGTGGAAAAACCACTTTTCGCACTTGTGTTAGTGTTGAAAAACCACTTTTTGCACTTGTGTTGGTGCAGGAAACCACTTTTGCACTTGTATTAGTGTGGAAAAAACCACTTCGCACTTGTGTTAGTGTTGAAAAACCACTTTTTGCACTTGTGTTGGTGCAGGAAACCACTTTTGCACTTGTATTAGTGTGGAAAAACCACTTTTTGCACTTGTGTTAGTGTTGAAAAACCACTTTTCGCACTTGTGTTAGTGTTGAAAAACCACTTTTCGCACTTGTGTTGGTGCAGGAAACCACTTTTGCACATGTATTAGTGTGGAAAAACCACTTTTCGCACTTGTGTTAGTGTTGAAAAACCACTTTTCGCACTTGTGTTGGTGCAGGAAACAACTTTTGCACTTGTATTAGTGTGGAAAAAACACTTTTTGCACTTGTGTTAGTGTTGAAAAACCACTTTTCGCACTTGTGTTGGTGCAGGAAACCACTTTTGCACATGTATTAGTGTGGAAAAACCACTTTTCGCACTTGTGTTAGTGTTGAAAAACCACTTTTCGCACTTGTATTGGTGCAGGAAACCACTTTTGCACTTGTATTAGTGTGGAAAAACCACTTTTCGCACTTGTGTTAGTGTTGAAAAACCACTTTTCGCACTTGTGTTAGTGTTGAAAAACCACTTTTCGCACTTGTGTTAGTGTTGAAAAACCACTTTTCGCACTTGTGTTGATGCAGGAAACCACTTTTGCACTTGTATTAGTGTGGAAAAACCACTTTTCGCACTTGTGTTAGTGTTGAAAAACCACTTTTCGCACTTGTGTTGGTGCAGGAAACCACTTTTGCACTTGTATTAGTGTGGAAAAAACCACTTTTCGCACTTGTGTTAGTGTTGAAAAACTACTTTTCGCACTTGTGTTGGTGCAGGAAACCACTTTTGCACTTGTATTAGTTTGGAAAAACCACTTTTCGCACTTGTGTTAGTGTTGAAAAACCACTTTTCGCACTTGTGTTAGTGTTGAAAAACCACTTTTCGCACTTGTGTTGGTGCAGGAAACCACTTTTGCACATGTATTAGTGTGGAAAAACCACTTTTCGCACTTGTGTTAGTGTTGAAAAACCACTTTTCGCACTTGTGTTAGTGTTGAAAAACCACTTTTCGCACTTGTGTTAGTGTTGAAAAACCACTTTTCGCACTTGTGTTGGTGCAGGAAACCACTTTTGCACTTGTATTAGTGTGGAAAAAACACTTTTCGCACTTGTGTTAGTGTTGAAAAACCACTTTTCGCACTTGTGTCAGTGTTGAAAAACCACTTTTCGCACTTGTGTTAGTGTTGAAAAACCACTTTTAGCACTTGTGTTGGTGCAGGAAACCACTTTTGCACTTGTATTAGTGTGGAAAAAACACTTTTCGCACTTGTGTTAGTGTTGAAAAACCACTTTTCGCACTTGTGTTGGTGCAGGAAACCACTTTTGCACTTGTATTAGTGTGGAAAAACCACTTTTCGCACTTGTGTTAGTGTTGAAAAACCACTTTTCGCACTTGTGTTAGTGTTGAAAAACCACTTTTCGCACTTGTGTTGGTGCAGGAAACCACTTTTGCACTTGTATTAGTGTGGAAAAAACACTTTTCGCACTTGTGTTAGTGTTGAAAAACCACTTTTCGCACTTGTGTCAGTGTTGAAAAACCACTTTTCGCACTTGTGTTAGTGTTGAAAAACCACTTTTAGCACTTGTGTTGGTGCAGGAAACCACTTTTGCACTTGTATTAGTGTGGAAAAAACACTTTTCGCACTTGTGTTAGTGTTGAAAAACCACTTTTCGCACTTGTGTTAGTGTTGAAAAACCACTTTTCGCACTTGTGTTAGTGTTGAAAAACCACTTTTCGCACTTGTGTTAGTGTTGAAAAACCACTTTTCGCACTTGTGTTGGTGCAGGAAACCACTTTTGCACTTGTATTAGTGTGGAAAAAACACTTTTCGCACTTGTGTTAGTGTTGAAAAACCACTTTTCGCACTTGTGTCAGTGTTGAAAAACCACTTTTCGCACTTGTGTTAGTGTTGAAAAACCACTTTTAGCACTTGTGTTGGTGCAGGAAACCACTTTTGCACTTGTATTAGTGTGGAAAAAACCACTTCGCACTTGTGTTAGTGTTGAAAAACCACTTTTCGCACTTGTGTTGGTGCAGGAAACCACTTTTGCACTTGTATTAGTGTGGAAAAACCACTTTTCGCACTTGTGTTAGTGTTGAAAAACCACTTTTCGCACTTGTGTTAGTGTTGAAAAACCACTTTTCGCACTTGTGTTGGTGCAGGAAACCACTTTTGCACATGTATTAGTGTGGAAAAACCACTTTTCGCACTTGTGTTAGTGTTGAAAAACCACTTTTCGCACTTGTGTTGATGCAGGAAACCACTTTTGCACTTGCATTAGTGTGGAAAAAACACTTTTTGCACTTGTGTTAGTGTTGAAAAACCACTTTTCGCACTTGTGTTAGTGTTGAAAAACCACTTTTTGCACTTGTGTTAGTGTTGAAAAACCACTTTTCGCACTTGTGTTGGTGCAGGAAACCACTTTTGCACTTGTATTAGTGTGGAAAAACCACTTTTCGCACTTGTGTTAGTGTTGAAAAACCACTTTTCGCACTTGTGTTGGTGCAGGAAACCACTTTTGCACTTGTATTAGTGTGGAAAAAACACTTTTCGCACTCGTGTTAGTGTTGAAAAACCACTTTTCGCACTTGTGTTGGTGCAGGAAACCACTTTTGCACTTGTATTAGTGTGGAAAAAACCACTTTTCGCACTTGTGTTAGTGTTGAAAAACCACTTTTCGCACTTGTGTTGGTGCAGGAAACCACTTTTGCACTTGTATTAGTGTGGAAAAACCACTTTTCGCACTTGTGTTAGTGTTGAAAAACCACTTTTCGCACTTGTGTTAGTGTTGAAAAACCACTTTTCGCATTTGTGTTGGTGCAGGAAACCACTTTTGCACATGTATTAGTGTGGAAAAACCACTTTTCGCACTTGTGTTAGTGTTGAAAAACCACTTTTCGCACTTGTGTTGGTGCAGGAAACAACTTTTGCACTTGTATTAGTGTGGAAAAAACACTTTTTGCACTTGTGATAGTGTTGAAAAACCACTTTTCGCACTTGTGTTAGTGTTGAAAAAGCACTTTTCGCACTTGTGTTGGTGCAGGAAACCACTTTTGCACTTGTATTAGTGTGGAAAAACCACTTTTCGCACTTGTGTTAGTGTTGAAAAACCACTTTTCGCACTTGTGTTAGTGTTGAAAAACCACTTTTCGCACTTGTGTTAGTGTTGAAAAACCACTTTTCGCACTTGTGTTGGTGCAGGAAACCACTTTTGCACTTGTATTAGTGTGGAAAAACCACTTTTCGCACTTGTGTTAGTGTTGAAAAACCACTTTTCGCACTTGTGTTAGTGTTGAAAAACCACTTTTCGCACTTGTGTTAGTGTTGAAAAACCACTTTTAGCACTTGTGTTGGTGCAGGAAACCACTTTTCCACTTGTATTAGTGTGGGAAAAACACTTTTCGCACTTGTGTTAGTGTTCAAAAACCACTTTTCGCACTTGTGTTAGTGTTGAAAAACCACTTTTCGCACTTGTGTTAGTGTTGAAAAACCACTTTTCGCACTTGTGTTGGTGCAGGAAACCACTTTCGCACTTGTATTAGTGTGGAAAAAACACTTTTCGCACTTGTGTTAGTGTTGAAAAACCACTTTTCGCACTTGTGTTAGTGTTGAAAAACCACTTTTCGCACTTGTGTTGGTGCAGGAAACCACTTTTGCACTTGTATTAGTGTGGAAAAAACACTTTTGGCACTTGTGATAGTGTTGAAAAACCACTTTTCGCACTTGTGTTAGTGTTGAAAAACCACTTTTCGCACTTGTGTTGGTGTTGAAAAACCACTTTTCGCACTTGTGTTGGTGCAGCAAACCACTTTTGCACTTGTGTTAGTGTTGAAAAACCACTTTTCGCACTTGTGTTAGTGTTGAAAAACCACTTTTCGCACTTGTGTTGGTGCAGGAAACCACTTTTGCACTTGTATTAGTGTGGAAAAAACACTTTTCGCACTCGTGTTAGTGTTGAAAAACCACTTTTTGCACTTGTGATAGTGTTGAAAAACCACTTTTTGCACTTGTGTTAGTGTTGAAAAACCACTTTTCGCACTTGTGTTAGTGTTGAAAAACCACTTTTTGCACTTGTGTTAGTGTTGAAAAACCACTTTTCGCACTTGTGTTGATGCAGGAAACCACTTTTGCACTTGCATTAGTGTGGAAAAAACACTTTTTGCACTTGTGTTAGTGTTGAAAAACCACTTTTCGCACTTGTGTTAGTGTTGAAAAACCACTTTTTGCACTTGTGTTAGTGTTGAAAAACCACTTTTCGCACTTGTGTTGGTGCAGGAAACCACTTTTGCACTTGTATTAGTGTGGAAAAACCACTTTTCGCACTTGTGTTAGTGTTGAAAAACCACTTTTCGCACTTGTGTTGGTGCAGGAAACCACTTTTGCACTTGTATTAGTGTGGAAAAAACACTTTTCGCACTCGTGTTAGTGTTGAAAAACCACTTTTCGCACTTGTGTTGGTGCAGGAAACCACTTTTGCACTTGTATTAGTGTGGAAAAAACCACTTTTCGCACTTGTGTTAGTGTTGAAAAACCACTTTTCGCACTTGTGTTGGTGCAGGAAACCACTTTTGCACTTGTATTAGTGTGGAAAAACCACTTTTCGCACTTGTGTTAGTGTTGAAAAACCACTTTTCGCACTTGTGTTAGTGTTGAAAAACCACTTTTCGCATTTGTGTTGGTGCAGGAAACCACTTTTGCACATGTATTAGTGTGGAAAAACCACTTTTCGCACTTGTGTTAGTGTTGAAAAACCACTTTTCGCACTTGTGTTGGTGCAGGAAACAACTTTTGCACTTGTATTAGTGTGGAAAAAACACTTTTTGCACTTGTGATAGTGTTGAAAAACCACTTTTCGCACTTGTGTTAGTGTTGAAAAAGCACTTTTCGCACTTGTGTTGGTGCAGGAAACCACTTTTGCACTTGTATTAGTGTGGAAAAACCACTTTTCGCACTTGTGTTAGTGTTGAAAAACCACTTTTCGCACTTGTGTTAGTGTTGAAAAACCACTTTTCGCACTTGTGTTAGTGTTGAAAAACCACTTTTCGCACTTGTGTTGGTGCAGGAAACCACTTTTGCACTTGTATTAGTGTGGAAAAACCACTTTTCGCACTTGTGTTAGTGTTGAAAAACCACTTTTCGCACTTGTGTTAGTGTTGAAAAACCACTTTTCGCACTTGTGTTAGTGTTGAAAAACCACTTTTAGCACTTGTGTTGGTGCAGGAAACCACTTTTCCACTTGTATTAGTGTGGGAAAAACACTTTTCGCACTTGTGTTAGTGTTCAAAAACCACTTTTCGCACTTGTGTTAGTGTTGAAAAACCACTTTTCGCACTTGTGTTAGTGTTGAAAAACCACTTTTCGCACTTGTGTTGGTGCAGGAAACCACTTTCGCACTTGTATTAGTGTGGAAAAAACACTTTTCGCACTTGTGTTAGTGTTGAAAAACCACTTTTCGCACTTGTGTTAGTGTTGAAAAACCACTTTTCGCACTTGTGTTGGTGCAGGAAACCACTTTTGCACTTGTATTAGTGTGGAAAAAACACTTTTGGCACTTGTGATAGTGTTGAAAAACCACTTTTCGCACTTGTGTTAGTGTTGAAAAACCACTTTTCGCACTTGTGTTGGTGTTGAAAAACCACTTTTCGCACTTGTGTTGGTGCAGCAAACCACTTTTGCACTTGTGTTAGTGTTGAAAAACCACTTTTCGCACTTGTGTTAGTGTTGAAAAACCACTTTTCGCACTTGTGTTGGTGCAGGAAACCACTTTTGCACTTGTATTAGTGTGGAAAAAACACTTTTCGCACTCGTGTTAGTGTTGAAAAACCACTTTTTGCACTTGTGATAGTGTTGAAAAACCACTTTTTGCACTTGTGTTAGTGTTGAAAAACCACTTTTCGCACTTGTGTTGGTGCAGGAAACCACTTTTACACTTGAATTAGTGTGGAAAAACCACTTTTCGCACTTGTGTTAGTGTTGAAAACCGACTTTTCGCACTTGTGTTAGTGTTGAAAAACCACTTTTCGCACTTGTGTTGGTGCAGGAAACCACTTTTGCACTTGTATTAGTGTGGAAAAAACACTTTTTGCACTTGTGATAGTGTTGAAAAACCACTTTTCGCACTTGTGTTAGTGTTGAAAAACCACTTTTCGCACTTGTGTTGGTGCAGGAAACCACTTTTGCACTTGTATTAGTGTGGAAAAACCACTTTTCGCACTTGTGTTAGTGTTGAAAAACCACTTTTCGCACATGTGTTAGTGTTGAAAAACCACTTTTTGCACTTGTGTTAGTGTTGAAAAACCACTTTTTGCACTTGTGTTGGTGCAGGAAACCACTTTTGCACTTGTATTAGTGTGGAAAAACCACTTTTCGCACTTGTGTTAGTGTTGAAAAACCACTTTTTGCACTTGTGTTGGTGCAGGAAACCACTTTTGCACTTGTATTATTGTGGAAAAAACCACTTTTCGCACTTGTGTTAGTGTTGAAAAACCACTTTTCGCACTTGTGTTGGTACAGGAAACCACTTTTGCACTTGTATTAGTGTGGAAAAACCACTTTTCGCACTTGTGTTAGTGTTGAAAAACCACTTTTCGCACTTGTGTTAGTGTTGAAAAACCACTTTTCGCACTTGTGTTGGTGCAGGAAACCACTTTTGCACATGTATTAGTGTGGAAAAACCACTTTTCGCACCTGTGTTAGTGTTGAAAAACCACTTTTCGCACTTGTGTTAGTGTTGAAAAACCACTTTTCGCACTTGTGTTAGTGTTGAAAAACCACTTTTCGCACTTGTGTTGGTGCAGGAAACCACTTTTGCACTTGTATTAGTGTGGAAAAACCACTTTTCGCACTTGTGTTAGTGTTGAAAAACCACTTTTCGCACTTGTGTTAGTGTTGAAAAACCACTTTTCGCACTTGTGTTGGTGTTGAAAAACCACTTTTAGCACTTGTGTTGGTGCAGGAAACCACTTTTGCACTTGTATTAGTGTGGAAAAAACACTTTTCGCACTTGTGTTAGTGTTGAAAAACCACTTTTCGCACTTGTGTTAGTGTTGAAAAACCACTTTTCGCACTTGTGTTAGTGTTGAAAAAGCACTTTTCGCACTTGTGTTGGTGCAGGAAACCACTTTTGCACTTGTATTAGTGTGGAAAACCACTTTTTGCACTTGTGATAGTGTTGAAAAACCACTTTTCACACTTGTGTTAGTGTTGAAAAACCACTTTTCGCACTTGTGTTGGTGCAGGAAACCACTTTTGCACTTGTATTAGTGTGGAAAAACCACTTTTCGCACTTGTGTTAGTGTTGAAAAACCACTTTTCGCACTTGTGTTGATGCAGGAAACCACTTTTGCACTTGTATTAGTGTGGAAAAAACCACTTTTCGCACTTGTGTTGGTGCAGGAAACCACTTTTGCATTTGTATTAGTGTGGAAAAAACCACTTTTCGCACTTGTGTTAGTGTTGAAAAACCACTTTTCGCACTTGTGTTGGTGCAGGAAACCACTTTTGCACTTGTATTAGTGTGGAAAAACCACTTTTCGCACTTGTGTTAGTGTTGAAAAACCACTTTTCGCACTTGTGTTAGTGTTGAAAAACCACTTTTCGCACTTGTGTTGGTGCAGGAAACAACTTTTGCACTTGTATTAGTGTGGAAAAAACACTTTTTGCACTTGTGATAGTGTTGAAAAACCACTTTTCGCACTTGTGTTAGTGTTGAAAAAGCACTTTTCGCACTTGTGTTGGTGCAGGAAACCACTTTTGCACTTGTATTAGTGTGGAAAAACCACTTTTCGCACTTGTGTTAGTGTTGAAAAACCACTTTTCGCACTTGTGTTAGTGTTGAAAAACCACTTTGCGCACTTGTGTTAGTGTTGAAAAACCACTTTTCGCACTTGTGTTGGTGCAGGAAACCACTTTTGCACTTGTATTAGTGTGGAAAAACCACTTTTCGCACTTGTGTTAGTGTTGAAAAACCACTTTTCGCACTTGTGTTAGTGTTGAAAAACCACTTTTCGCACTTGTGTTAGTGTTGAAAAACCACTTTTAGCACTTGTGTTGGTGCAGGAAACCACTTTTGCACTTGTATTAGTGTGGAAAAAACACTTTTCGCACTTGTGTTAGTGTTCAAAAACCACTTTTCGCACTTGTGTTAGTGTTGAAAAACCACTTTTCGCACTTGTGTTAGTGTTGAAAAACCACTTTTCGCACTTGTGTTGGTGCAGGAAACCACTTTCGCACTTGTATTAGTGTGGAAAAAACACTTTTCGCACTTGTGTTAGTGTTGAAAAACCACTTTTCGCACTTGTGTTAGTGTTGAAAAACCACTTTTCGCACTTGTGTTGGTGCAGGAAACCACTTTTGCACTTGTATTAGTGTGGAAAAAACACTTTTGGCACTTCTGATAGTGTTGAAAAACCACTTTTCGCACTTGTGTTAGTGTTGAAAAACCACTTTTCGCACTTGTGTTGGTGTTGAAAAACCACTTTTCGCACTTGTGTTGGTGCAGCAAACCACTTTTGCACTTGTGTTAGTGTTGAAAAACCACTTTTCGCACTTGTGTTAGTGTTGAAAAACGACTTTTCGCACTTGTGTTGGTGCAGGAAACCACTTTTGCACTTGTATTAGTGTGGAAAAAACACTTTTCGCACTCGTGTTAGTGTTGAAACACCACTTTTTGCACTTGTGATAGTGTTGAAAAACCACTTTTCGCACTTGTGTTAGTGTTGAAAAACCACTTTTCGCACTTGTGTTGGTGCAGGAAACCACTTTTGCACTTGAATTAGTGTGGAAAAACCACTTTTCGCACTTGTGTTAGTGTTGAAAACCGACTTTTCGCACTTGTGTTAGTGTTGAAAAACCACTTTTCGCACTTGTGTTGGTGCAGGAAACCACTTTTGCACTTGTATTAGTGTGGAAAAAACACTTTTTGCACTTGTGATAGTGTTGAAAAACACTTTTCGCACTTGTGTTAGTGTTGAAAAACCACTTTTCGCACTTGTGTTGGTGCAGGAAACCACTTTTGCACTTGTATTAGTGTGGAAAAACCACTTTTCGCACTTGTGTTAGTGTTGAAAAACCACTTTTCGCACATGTGTTAGTGTTGAAAAACCACTTTTCGCACTTGTGTTAGTGTTGAAAAACCACTTTTTGCACTTGTGTTGGTGCAGGAAACCACTTTTGCACTTGTATTAGTGTGGAAAAACCACTTTTCGCACTTGTGTTAGTGTTGAAAAACCACTTTTTGCACTTGTGTTGGTGCAGGAAACCACTTTTGCACTTGTATTATTGTGGAAAAAACCACTTTTCGCACTTGTGTTAGTGTTGAAAAACCACTTTTCGCACTTGTGTTGGTGCAGGAAACCACTTTTGCACTTGTATTAGTGTGGAAAAACCACTTTTCGCACTTGTGTTAGTGTTGAAAAACCACTTTTCGCACTTGTGTTAGTGTTGAAAAACCACTTTTTGCACTTGTGTTGGTGCAGGAAACCACTTTTGCACATGTATTAGTGTGGAAAAACCACTTTTCGCACTTGTGTTAGTGTTGAAAAACCACTTTTCGCACTTGTGTTAGTGTTGAAAAACCACTTTTCGCACTTGTGTTGGTGCAGGAAACCACTTTTGCACTTGTATTAGTGTGGAAAAACCACTTTTCGCACTTTTGTTAGTGTTGAAAAACCACTTTTCGCACTTGTGTTAGTGTTGAAAAACCACTTTTCGCACTTGTGTTAGTGTTGAAAAACCACTTTTAGCACTTGTGTTGGTGCAGGAAACCACTTTTGCACTTGTATTCGTGTGGAAAAAACACTTTTCGCACTTGTGTTAGTGTTGAAAAACCACTTTTCGCACTTGTGTTAGTGTTGAAAAACCACTTTTCGCACTTGTGTTAGTGTTGAAAAACTACTTTTCGCACTTGTGTTGGTGTGGAAAAAACCACTTCGCACTTGTGTTAGTGTTGAAAAACCACTTTTCGCACTTGTGTTGGTGCAGGAAACCACTTTTGCACTTGTATTAGTGTGGAAAAACCACTTTTCGCACTTGTGTTAGTGTTGAAAAACCACTTTTCGCACTTGTGTTAGTGTTGAAAAACCACTTTTCGCACTTGTGTTGGTGCAGGAAACCACTTTTGCACATGTATTAGTGTGGAAAAACCACTTTTCGCACTTGTGTTAGTGTTGAAAAACCACTTTTCGCACTTGTGTTGATGCAGGAAACCACTTTTGCACTTGCATTAGTGTGGAAAAAACACTTTTTGCACTTGTGATAGTGTTGAAAAACCACTTTTCGCACTTGTGTTAGTGTTGAAAAACCACTTTTCGCACTTGTGTTGGTGCAGGAAACCACTTTTGCACTTGTATTAGTGTGGAAAAAACACTTTTTGCACTTGTGTTAGTGTTGAAAAACCACTTTTCGCACTTGTGTTAGTGTTGAAAAACCACTTTTCGCACTTGTGTTAGTGTTGAAAAACCACTTTTCGCACTTGTGTTGGTGCAGGAAACCACTTTTGCACTTGTATTAGTGTGGAAAAACCACTTTTCGCACTTGTGTTAGTGTTGAAAAACCACTTTTCGCACTTGTGTTGGTGCAGGAAACCACTTTTGCACTTGTATTAGTGTGGAAAAAACACTTTTCGCACTCGTGTTAGTGTTGAAAAACCACTTTTCGCACTTGTGTTGGTGCAGGAAACCACTTTTGCACTTGTATTAGTGTGGAAAAAACCACTTTTCGCACTTGTGTTAGTGTTGAAAAACCACTTTTCGCACTTGTGTTGGTGCAGGAAACCACTTTTGCACTTGTATTAGTGTGGAAAAACCACTTTTCGCACTTGTGTTAGTGTTGAAAAACCACTTTTCGCACTTGTGTTAGTGTTGAAAAACCACTTTTCGCATTTGTGTTGGTGCAGGAAACCACTTTTGCACATGTATTAGTGTGGAAAAACCACTTTTCGCACTTGTGTTAGTGTTGAAAAACCACTTTTCGCACTTGTGTTGGTGCAGGAAACAACTTTTGCACTTGTATTAGTGTGGAAAAAACACTTTTTGCACTTGTGATAGTGTTGAAAAACCACTTTTCGCACTTGTGTTAGTGTTGAAAAAGCACTTTTCGCACTTGTGTTGGTGCAGGAAACCACTTTTGCACTTGTATTAGTGTGGAAAAACCACTTTTCGCACTTGTGTTAGTGTTGAAAAACCACTTTTCGCACTTGTGTTAGTGTTGAAAAACCACTTTTCGCACTTGTGTTAGTGTTGAAAAACCACTTTTCGCACTTGTGTTGGTGCAGGAAACCACTTTTGCACTTGTATTAGTGTGGAAAAACCACTTTTCGCACTTGTGTTAGTGTTGAAAAACCACTTTTCGCACTTGTGTTAGTGTTGAAAAACCACTTTTCGCACTTGTGTTAGTGTTGAAAAACCACTTTTAGCACTTGTGTTGGTGCAGGAAACCACTTTTCCACTTGTATTAGTGTGGAAAAAACACTTTTCGCACTTGTGTTAGTGTTCAAAAACCACTTTTCGCACTTGTGTTAGTGTTGAAAAACCACTTTTCGCACTTGTGTTAGTGTTGAAAAACCACTTTTCGCACTTGTGTTGGTGCAGGAAACCACTTTCGCACTTGTATTAGTGTGGAAAAAACACTTTTCGCACTTGTGTTAGTGTTGAAAAACCACTTTTCGCACTTGTGTTAGTGTTGAAAAACCACTTTTCGCACTTGTGTTGGTGCAGGAAACCACTTTTGCACTTGTATTAGTGTGGAAAAAACACTTTTGGCACTTGTGATAGTGTTGAAAAACCACTTTTCGCACTTGTGTTAGTGTTGAAAAACCACTTTTCGCACTTGTGTTGGTGTTGAAAAACCACTTTTCGCACTTGTGTTGGTGCAGCAAACCACTTTTGCACTTGTGTTAGTGTTGAAAAACCACTTTTCGCACTTGTGTTAGTGTTGAAAAACCACTTTTCGCACTTGTGTTGGTGCAGGAAACCACTTTTGCACTTGTATTAGTGTGGAAAAAACACTTTTCGCACTCGTGTTAGTGTTGAAAAACCACTTTTTGCACTTGTGATAGTGTTGAAAAACCACTTTTTGCACTTGTGTTAGTGTTGAAAAACCACTTTTCGCACTTGTGTTGGTGCAGGAAACCACTTTTACACTTGAATTAGTGTGGAAAAACCACTTTTCGCACTTGTGTTAGTGTTGAAAACCGACTTTTCGCACTTGTGTTAGTGTTGAAAAACCACTTTTCGCACTTGTGTTGGTGCAGGAAACCACTTTTGCACTTGTATTAGTGTGGAAAAAACACTTTTTGCACTTGTGATAGTGTTGAAAAACCACTTTTCGCACTTGTGTTAGTGTTGAAAAACCACTTTTCGCACTTGTGTTGGTGCAGGAAACCACTTTTGCACTTGTATTAGTGTGGAAAAACCACTTTTCGCACTTGTGTTAGTGTTGAAAAACCACTTTTCGCACATGTGTTAGTGTTGAAAAACCACTTTTCGCACTTGTGTTAGTGTTGAAAAACCACTTTTTGCACTTGTGTTGGTGCAGGAAACCACTTTTGCACTTGTATTAGTGTGGAAAAACCACTTTTCGCACTTGTGTTAGTGTTGAAAAACCACTTTTTGCACTTGTGTTGGTGCAGGAAACCACTTTTGCACTTGTATTATTGTGGAAAAAACCACTTTTCGCACTTGTGTTAGTGTTGAAAAACCACTTTTCGCACTTGTGTTGGTACAGGAAACCACTTTTGCACTTGTATTAGTGTGGAAAAACCACTTTTCGCACTTGTGTTAGTGTTGAAAAACCACTTTTCGCACTTGTGTTAGTGTTGAAAAACCACTTTTCGCACTTGTGTTGGTGCAGGAAACCACTTTTGCACATGTATTAGTGTGGAAAAACCACTTTTCGCACCTGTGTTAGTGTTGAAAAACCACTTTTCGCACTTGTGTTAGTGTTGAAAAACCACTTTTCGCACTTGTGTTAGTGTTGAAAAACCACTTTTCGCACTTGTGTTGGTGCAGGAAACCACTTTTGCACTTGTATTAGTGTGGAAAAACCACTTTTCGCACTTGTGTTAGTGTTGAAAAACCACTTTTCGCACTTGTGTTAGTGTTGAAAAACCACTTTTCGCACTTGTGTTAGTGTTGAAAAACCACTTTTAGCACTTGTGTTGGTGCAGGAAACCACTTTTGCACTTGTATTAGTGTGGAAAAAACACTTTTCGCACTTGTGTTAGTGTTGAAAAACCACTTTTCGCACTTGTGTTAGTGTTGAAAAACCACTTTTCGCACTTGTGTTAGTGTTGAAAAACCACTTTTCGCACTTGTGTTAGTGTTGAAAAACCACTTTTCGCACTTGTGTTGGTGCAGGAAACCACTTTTGCACATGTATTAGTGTGGAAAAACCACTTTTCGCACTTGTGTTAGTGTTGAAAAACCACTTTTCGCACTTGTGTTAGTGTTGAAAAACCACTTTTCGCACTTGTGTTAGTGTTGAAAAA
The DNA here is from genome assembly GCF_964187855.1 of Myxine glutinosa. Lineage (NCBI taxonomy): Eukaryota > Metazoa > Chordata > Myxini > Myxiniformes > Myxinidae > Myxine > Myxine glutinosa. The sequence goes on from NW_027617322.1 coordinate 69,418, forward strand.
CCACTTTTCGCACTTGTGTTGGTGCAGGAAACCACTTTTGCACTTGTATTAGTGTGGAAAAACCACTTTTCGCACTTTTGTTAGTGTTGAAAAACCACTTTTCGCACTTGTGTTAGTGTTGAAAAACCACTTTTCGCACTTGTGTTAGTGTTGAAAAACCACTTTTAGCACTTGTGTTGGTGCAGGAAACCACTTTTGCACTTGTATTCGTGTGGAAAAAACACTTTTCGCACTTGTGTTAGTGTTGAAAAACCACTTTTCGCACTTGTGTTAGTGTTGAAAGACCACTTTTCGCACTTGTGTTAGTGTTGAAAAACCACTTTTCGCACTTGTGTTGGTGTGGAAAAAACCACTTCGGACTTGTGTTAGTGTTGAAAAACCACTTTTCGCACTTGTGTTGGTGCAGGAAACCACTTTTGCACTTGTATTAGTGTGGAAAAACCACTTTTCGCACTTGTGTTAGTGTTGAAAAACCACTTTTCGCACTTGTGTTAGTGTTGAAAAACCACTTTTCGCACTTGTGTTGGTGCAGGAAACCACTTTTGCACATGTATTAGTGTGGAAAAACCACTTTTCGCACTTGTGTTAGTGTTGAAAAACCACTTTTCGCACTTGTGTTGATGCAGGAAACCACTTTTGCACTTGCATTAGTGTGGAAAAAACACTTTTTGCACTTGTGATAGTGTTGAAAAACCACTTTTCGCACTTGTGGTAGTGTTGAAAAACCACTTTTCGCACTTGTGTTGGTGCAGGAAACCACTTTTGCACTTGTATTAGTGTGGAAAAAACACTTTTTGCACTTGTGTTAGTGTTGAAAAACCACTTTTCGCACTTGTGTTAGTGTTGAAAAACCACTTTTCGCACTTGTGTTAGTGTTGAAAAACCACTTTTCGCACTTGTGTTGGTGCAGGAAACCACTTTTGCACTTGTATTAGTGTGGAAAAACCACTTTTCGCACTTGTGTTAGTGTTGAAAAACCACTTTTCGCACTTGTGTTGGTGCAGGAAACCACTTTTGCACTTGTATTAGTGTGGAAAAAACACTTTTCGCACTCGTGTTAGTGTTGAAAAACCACTTTTCGCACTTGTGTTGGTGCAGGAAACCACTTTTGCACTTGTATTAGTGTGGAAAAAACCAGTTTTCGCACTTGTGTTAGTGTTGAAAAACCACTTTTCGCATTTGTGTTGGTGCAGGAAACCACTTTTGCACATGTATTAGTGTGGAAAAACCACTTTTCGCACTTGTGTTAGTGTTGAAAAACCACTTTTCGCACTTGTGTTGGTGCAGGAAACAACTTTTGCACTTGTATTAGTGTGGAAAAAACACTTTTTGCACTTGTGATAGTGTTGAAAAACCACTTTTCGCACTTGTGTTAGTGTTGAAAAAGCACTTTTCGCACTTGTGTTGGTGCAGGAAACCACTTTTGCACTTGTATTAGTGTGGCAAAACCACTTTTCGCACTTGTGTTAGTGTTGAAAAACCACTTTTCGCACTTGTGTTAGTGTTGAAAAACCACTTTTCGCACTTGTGTTAGTGTTGAAAAACCACTTTTTGCACTTGTGTTGGTGCAGGAAACCACTTTCGCACTTGTATTAGTGTGGAAAAAACACTTTTTGCACTTGTGTTAGTGTTGAAAAACCACTTTTCGCACTTGTGTTAGTGTTGAAAAAGCACTTTTCGCACTTGTGTTGGTGCAGGAAACCACTTTTCCACTTGTATTAGTGTGGAAAAAACACTTTTCGCACTTGTGTTAGTGTTCAAAAACCACTTTTCGCACTTGTGTTAGTGTTGAAAAACCACTTTTCGCACTTGTGTTAGTGTTGAAAAACCACTTTTCGCACTTGTGTTGGTGCAGGAAACCACTTTCGCACTTGTATTAGTGTGGAAAAAACACTTTTCGCACTTGTGTTAGTGTTGAAAAACCACTTTTCGCACTTGTGTTAGTGTTGAAAAAACCACTTTTCGCACTTGTGTTGGTGCAGGAAACCACTTTTGCACTTGTATTAGTGTGGAAAAAACACTTTTGGCACTTGTGATAGTGTTGAAAAACCACTTTTCGCACTTGTGTTAGTGTTGAAAAACCACTTTTCGCACTTGTGTTGGTGTTGAAAAACCACTTTTCGCACTTGTGTTGGTGCAGCAAACCACTTTTGCACTTGTATTAGTGTGGAAAAAACACTTTTCGCACTTGTGTTAGTGTTGAAAAACCACTTTTCGCACTTGTGTTAGTGTTGAAAAACCACTTTTCGCACTTGTGTTTAGTGTTGAAAAACCACTTTTCGCACTTGTGTTAGTGTTGAAAAACCACTTTTCGCACTTGTGTTGGTGCAGGAAACCACTTTTGCACATGTATTAGTGTGGAAAAACCACTTTTCGCACTTGTGTTAGTGTTGAAAAACCACTTTTCGCACTTGTGTTAGTGTTGAAAAACCACTTTTCGCACTTGTGTTGGTGCAGGAAACCACTTTTGCACTTGTATTAGTGTGGAAAAACCACTTTTCGCACTTGTGTTAGTGTTGAAAAACCACTTTTCGCACTTGTGTTAGTGTTGAAAAACCACTTTTTCGCACTTGTGTTAGTGTTGAAAAACCACTTTTAGCACTTGTGTTGGTGCAGGAAACCACTTTTGCACTTGTATTAGTGTGGAAAAAACACTTTTCGCACTTGTGTTAGTGTTGAAAAACCACTTTTCGCACTTGTGTTAGTGTTGAAAAACCACTTTTCGCACTTGTGTTAGTGTTGAAAACCCACTTTTCGCACTTGTGTTAGTGTTGAAAAACCACTTTTCGCACTTGTGTTGGTGCAGGAAACCACTTTTGCACATGTATTAGTGTGGAAAAACCACTTTTCGCACTTGTGTTAGTGTTGAAAAACCACTTTTCGCACTTGTGTTAGTGTTGAAAAACCACTTTTCGCACTTGTGTTAGTGTTGAAAAACCACTTTTCGCACTTGTGTTGGTGCAGGAAACCACTTTTGCACTTGTATTAGTGTGGAAAAACCACTTTTCGCACTTTTGTTAGTGTTGAAAAACCACTTTTCGCACTTGTGTTAGTGTTGAAAAACCACTTTTCGCACTTGTGTTAGTGTTGAAAAACCACTTTTAGCACTTGTGTTGGTGCAGGAAACCACTTTTGCACTTGTATTCGTGTGGAAAAAACACTTTTCGCACTTGTGTTAGTGTTGAAAAACCACTTTTCGCACTTGTGTTAGTGTTGAAAGACCACTTTTCGCACTTGTGTTAGTGTTGAAAAACCACTTTTCGCACTTGTGTTGGTGTGGAAAAAACCACTTCGCACTTGTGTTAGTGTTGAAAAACCACTTTTCGCACTTGTGTTGGTGCAGGAAACCACTTTTGCACTTGTATTAGTGTGGAAAAACCACTTTTCGCACTTGTGTTAGTGTTGAAAAACCACTTTTCGCACTTGTGTTAGTGTTGAAAAACCACTTTTCGCACTTGTGTTGGTGCAGGAAACCACTTTTGCACATGTATTAGTGTGGAAAAACCACTTTTCGCACTTGTGTTAGTGTTGAAAAACCACTTTTCGCACTTGTGTTGATGCAGGAAACCACTTTTGCACTTGCATTAGTGTGGAAAAAACACTTTTTGCACTTGTGATAGTGTTGAAAAACCACTTTTCGCACTTGTGGTAGTGTTGAAAAACCACTTTTCGCACTTGTGTTGGTGCAGGAAACCACTTTTGCACTTGTATTAGTGTGGAAAAAACACTTTTTGCACTTGTGTTAGTGTTGAAAAACCACTTTTCGCACTTGTGTTAGTGTTGAAAAACCACTTTTCGCACTTGTGTTAGTGTTGAAAAACCACTTTTCGCACTTGTGTTGGTGCAGGAAACCACTTTTGCACTTGTATTAGTGTGGAAAAACCACTTTTCGCACTTGTGTTAGTGTTGAAAAACCACTTTTCGCACTTGTGTTGGTGCAGGAAACCACTTTTGCACTTGTATTAGTGTGGAAAAAACACTTTTCGCACTCGTGTTAGTGTTGAAAAACCACTTTTCGCACTTGTGTTGGTGCAGGAAACCACTTTTGCACTTGTATTAGTGTGGAAAAAACCAGTTTTCGCACTTGTGTTAGTGTTGAAAAACCACTTTTCGCATTTGTGTTGGTGCAGGAAACCACTTTTGCACATGTATTAGTGTGGAAAAACCACTTTTCGCACTTGTGTTAGTGTTGAAAAACCACTTTTCGCACTTGTGTTGGTGCAGGAAACAACTTTTGCACTTGTATTAGTGTGGAAAAAACACTTTTTGCACTTGTGATAGTGTTGAAAAACCACTTTTCGCACTTGTGTTAGTGTTGAAAAAGCACTTTTCGCACTTGTGTTGGTGCAGGAAACCACTTTTGCACTTGTATTAGTGTGGCAAAACCACTTTTCGCACTTGTGTTAGTGTTGAAAAACCACTTTTCGCACTTGTGTTAGTGTTGAAAAACCACTTTTCGCACTTGTGTTAGTGTTGAAAAACCACTTTTCGCACTTGTGTTGGTGCAGGAAACCACTTTCGCACTTGTATTAGTGTGGAAAAAACACTTTTTGCACTTGTGTTAGTGTTGAAAAACCACTTTTCGCACTTGTGTTAGTGTTGAAAAAGCACTTTTCGCACTTGTGTTGGTGCAGGAAACCACTTTTCCACTTGTATTAGTGTGGAAAAAACACTTTTCGCACTTGTGTTAGTGTTCAAAACCACTTTTCGCACTTGTGTTAGTGTTGAAAAACCACTTTTCGCACTTGTGTTAGTGTTGAAAAACCACTTTTCGCACTTGTGTTGGTGCAGGAAACCACTTTCGCACTTGTATTAGTGTGGAAAAAACACTTTTCGCACTTGTGTTAGTGTTGAAAAACCACTTTTCGCACTTGTGTTAGTGTTGAAAAACCACTTTTCGCACTTGTGTTGGTGCAGGAAACCACTTTTGCACTTGTATTAGTGTGGAAAAAACACTTTTGGCACTTGTGATAGTGTTGAAAAACCACTTTTCGCACTTGTGTTAGTGTTGAAAAACCACTTTTCGCACTTGTGTTGGTGTTGAAAAACCACTTTTCGCACTTGTGTTGGTGCAGCAAACCACTTTTGCACTTGTATTAGTGTGGAAAAAACACTTTTCGCACTTGTGTTAGTGTTGAAAAACCACTTTTCGCACTTGTGTTAGTGTTGAAAAACCACTTTTCGCACTTGTGTTAGTGTTGAAAAACCACTTTTCGCACTTGTGTTAGTGTTGAAAAACCACTTTTCGCACTTGTGTTGGTGCAGGAAACCACTTTTGCACATGTATTAGTGTGGAAAAACCACTTTTCGCACTTGTGTTAGTGTTGAAAAACCACTTTTCGCACTTGTGTTAGTGTTGAAAAACCACTTTTCGCACTTGTGTTAGTGTTGAAAAACCACTTTTCGCACTTGTGTTGGTGCAGGAAACCACTTTTGCACTTGTATTAGTGTGGAAAAACCACTTTTCGCACTTTTGTTAGTGTTGAAAAACCACTTTTCGCACTTGTGTTAGTGTTGAAAAACCACTTTTCGCACTTGTGTTAGTGTTGAAAAACCACTTTTAGCACTTGTGTTGGTGCAGGAAACCACTTTGCACTTGTATTCGTGTGGAAAAAACACTTTTCGCACTTGTGTTAGTGTTGAAAAACCACTTTTCGCACTTGTGTTAGTGTTGAAAGACCACTTTTCGCACTTGTGTTAGTGTTGAAAAACCACTTTTCGCACTTGTGTTGGTGTGGAAAAAACCACTTCGCACTTGTGTTAGTGTTGAAAAACCACTTTTCGCACTTGTGTTGGTGCAGGAAACCACTTTTGCACTTGTATTAGTGTGGAAAAACCACTTTTCGCACTTGTGTTAGTGTTGAAAAACCACTTTTCGCACTTGTGTTAGTGTTGAAAAACCACTTTTCGCACTTGTGTTGGTGCAGGAAACCACTTTTGCACATGTATTAGTGTGGAAAAACCACTTTTCGCACTTGTGTTAGTGTTGAAAAACCACTTTTCGCACTTGTGTTGATGCAGGAAACCACTTTTGCACTTGCATTAGTGTGGAAAAAACACTTTTTGCACTTGTGATAGTGTTGAAAAACCACTTTTCGCACTTGTGGTAGTGTTGAAAAACCACTTTTCGCACTTGTGTTGGTGCAGGAAACCACTTTTGCACTTGTATTAGTGTGGAAAAAACACTTTTTGCACTTGTGTTAGTGTTGAAAAACCACTTTTCGCACTTGTGTTAGTGTTGAAAAACCACTTTTCGCACTTGTGTTAGTGTTGAAAAACCACTTTCGCACTTGTGTTGGTGCAGGAAACCACTTTTGCACTTGTATTAGTGTGGAAAAACCACTTTTCGCACTTGTGTTAGTGTTGAAAAACCACTTTTCGCACTTGTGTTGGTGCAGGAAACCACTTTTGCACTTGTATTAGTGTGGAAAAAAACACTTTTCGCACTCGTGTTAGTGTTGAAAAACCACTTTTCGCACTTGTGTTGGTGCAGGAAACCACTTTTGCACTTGTATTAGTGTGGAAAAAACCAGTTTTCGCACTTGTGTTAGTGTTGAAAAACCACTTTTCGCACTTGTGTTGGTGCAGGAAACCACTTTTGCACTTGTATTAGTGTGGAAAAACCACTTTTCGCACTTGTGTTAGTGTTGAAAAACCACTTTTCGCACTTATGTTAGTGTTGAAAAACCACTTTTCGCATTTGTGTTGGTGCAGGAAACCACTTTTGCACATGTATTAGTGTGGAAAAACCACTTTTCGCACTTGTGTTAGTGTTGAAAAACCACTTTTCGCACTTGTGTTGGTGCAGGAAACAACTTTTGCACTTGTATTAGTGTGGAAAAAACACTTTTTGCACTTGTGATAGTGTTGAAAAACCACTTTTCGCACTTGTGTTAGTGTTGAAAAAGCACTTTTCGCACTTGTGTTGGTGCAGGAAACCACTTTTGCACTTGTATTAGTGTGGCAAAACCACTTTTCGCACTTGTGTTAGTGTTGAAAAACCACTTTTCGCACTTGTGTTAGTGTTGAAAAACCACTTTTCGCACTTGTGTTAGTGTTGAAAAACCACTTTTCGCACTTGTGTTGGTGCAGGAAACCACTTTCGCACTTGTATTAGTGTGGAAAAAACACTTTTTGCACTTGTGTTAGTGTTGAAAAACCACTTTTCGCACTTGTGTTAGTGTTGAAAAAGCACTTTTCGCACTTGTGTTGGTGCAGGAAACCACTTTTCCACTTGTATTAAGTGTGGAAAAAACACTTTTCGCACTTGTGTTAGTGTTCAAAAACCACTTTTCGCACTTGTGTTAGTGTTGAAAAACCACTTTTCGCACTTGTGTTAGTGTTGAAAAACCACTTTTCGCACTTGTGTTGGTGCAGGAAACCACTTTCGCACTTGTATTAGTGTGGAAAAAACACTTTTCGCACTTGTGTTAGTGTTGAAAAACCACTTTTCGCACTTGTGTTAGTGTTGAAAAACCACTTTTCGCACTTGTGTTGGTGCAGGAAACCACTTTTGCACTTGTATTAGTGTGGAAAAAACACTTTTGGCACTTGTGATAGTGTTGAAAAACCACTTTTCGCACTTGTGTTAGTGTTGAAAAACCACTTTTCGCACTTGTGTTGGTGTTGAAAAACCACTTTTCGCACTTGTGTTGGTGCAGCAAACCACTTTTGCACTTGTGTTAGTGTTGAAAAACCACTTTTCGCACTTGTGTTAGTGTTGAAAAACCACTTTCGCACTTGTGTTGGTGCAGGAAACCACTTTTGCACTTGTATTAGTGTGGAAAAAAACACTTTTCGCACTCGTGTTAGTGTTGAAAAACCACTTTTTGCACTTGTGATAGTGTTGAAAAACCACTTTTTGCACTTGTGTTAGTGTTGAAAAACCACTTTTCGCACTTGTGTTGGTGCAGGAAACCACTTTTACACTTGAATTAGTGTGGAAAAACCACTTTTCGCACTTGTGTTAGTGTTGAAAACCGACTTTTCGCACTTGTGTTAGTGTTGAAAAACCACTTTTCGCACTTGTGTTGGTGCAGGAAACCACTTTTGCACTTGTATTAGTGTGGAAAAAACACTTTTTGCACTTGTGATAGTGTTGAAAAACCACTTTTCGCACTTGTGTTAGTGTTGAAAAACCACTTTTCGCACTTGTGTTAGTGTTGAAAAACCACTTTTCGCACTTGTGTTGGTGCAGGAAACCACTTTTGCACTTGTATTAGTGTGGAAAAAACACTTTTTGCACTTGTGATAGTGTTGAAAAACCACTTTTCGCACTTGTGTTAGTGTTGAAAAACCACTTTTCGCACTTGTGTTAGTGTTGAAAAACCACTTTTCGCACATGTGTTAGTGTTGAAAAACCACTTTTCGCACTTGTGTTAGTGTTGGAAAAACCACTTTTTGCACTTGTGTTGGTGCAGGAAACCACTTTTGCACTTGTATTAGTGTGGAAAAACCACTTTTCGCACTTGTGTTAGTGTTGAAAAACCACTTTTTGCACTTGTGTTGGTGCAGGAAACCACTTTTGCACTTGTATTATTGTGGAAAAAACCACTTTTCGCACTTGTGTTAGTGTTGAAAAACCACTTTTCGCACTTGTGTTGGTACAGGAAACCACTTTTGCACTTGTATTAGTGTGGAAAAACCACTTTTCGCACTTGTGTTAGTGTTGAAAAACCACTTTTCGCACTTGTGTTAGTGTTGAAAAACCACTTTTCGCACTTGTGTTGGTGCAGGAAACCACTTTTGCACATGTATTAGTGTGGAAAAACCACTTTTCGCACCTGTGTTAGTGTTGAAAAACCACTTTTCGCACTTGTGTTAGTGTTGAAAAACCACTTTTCGCACTTGTGTTAGTGTTGAAAAACCACTTTTCGCACTTGTGTTGGTGCAGGAAACCACTTTTGCACTTGTATTAGTGTGGAAAAACCACTTTTCGCACTTGTGTTAGTGTTGAAAAACCACTTTTCGCACTTGTGTTAGTGTTGAAAAACCACTTTTCGCACTTGTGTTAGTGTTGAAAAACCACTTTTAGCACTTGTGTTGGTGCAGGAAACCACTTTTGCACTTGTATTAGTGTGGAAAAAACACTTTTCGCACTTGTGTTAGTGTTGAAAAACCACTTTTCGCACTTGTGTTAGTGTTGAAAAACCACTTTTCGCACTTGTGTTAGTGTTGAAAAACCACTTTTCGCACTTGTGTTAGTGTTGAAAAACCACTTTTCGCACTTGTGTTGGTGCAGGAAACCACTTTTGCACATGTATTAGTGTGGAAAAACCACTTTTCGCACTTGTGTTAGTGTTGAAAAACCACTTTTCGCACTTGTGTTAGTGTTGAAAAACCACTTTTCGCACTTGTGTTAGTGTTGAAAAACCACTTTTCGCACTTGTGTTGGTGCAGGAAACCACTTTTGCACTTGTATTAGTGTGGAAAAACCACTTTTCGCACTTTTGTTAGTGTTGAAAAACCACTTTTCGCACTTGTGTTAGTGTTGAAAAACCACTTTTCGCACTTGTGTTAGTGTTGAAAAACCACTTTTAGCACTTGTGTTGGTGCAGGAAACCACTTTTGCACTGGTATTCGTGTGGAAAAAACACTTTTCGCACTTGTGTTAGTGTTGAAAAACCACTTTTCGCACTTGTGTTAGTGTTGAAAGACCACTTTTCGCACTTGTGTTAGTGTTGAAAAACCACTTTTCGCACTTGTGTTGGTGTGGAAAAAACCACTTCGCACTTGTGTTAGTGTTGAAAAACCACTTTTCGCACTTGTGTTGGTGCAGGAAACCACTTTTGCACTTGTATTAGTGTGGAAAAACCACTTTTCGCACTTGTGTTAGTGTTGAAAAACCACTTTTCGCACTTGTGTTAGTGTTGAAAAACCACTTTTCGCACTTGTGTTGGTGCAGGAAACCACTTTTGCACATGTATTAGTGTGGAAAAACCACTTTTCGCACTTGTGTTAGTGTTGAAAAACCACTTTTCGCACTTGTGTTGATGCAGGAAACCACTTTTGCACTTGCATTAGTGTGGAAAAAACACTTTTTGCACTTGTGATAGTGTTGAAAAACCACTTTTCGCACTTGTGGTAGTGTTGAAAAACCACTTTTCGCACTTGTGTTGGTGCAGGAAACCACTTTTGCACTTGTATTAGTGTGGAAAAAACACTTTTTGCACTTGTGTTAGTGTTGAAAAACCACTTTTCGCACTTGTGTTAGTGTTGAAAAACCACTTTTCGCACTTGTGTTAGTGTTGAAAAACCACTTTTCGCACTTGTGTTGGTGCAGGAAACCACTTTTGCACTTGTATTAGTGTGGAAAAACCACTTTTCGCACTTGTGTTAGTGTTGAAAAACCACTTTTCGCACTTGTGTTGGTGCAGGAAACCACTTTTGCACTTGTATTAGTGTGGAAAAAACACTTTTCGCACTCGTGTTAGTGTTGAAAAACCACTTTTCGCACTTGTGTTGGTGCAGGAAACCACTTTTGCACTTGTATTAGTGTGGAAAAAACCAGTTTTCGCACTTGTGTTAGTGTTGAAAAACCACTTTTCGCACTTGTGTTGGTGCAGGAAACCACTTTTGCACTTGTATTAGTGTGGAAAAACCACTTTTCGCACTTGTGTTAGTGTTGAAAAACCACTTTTCGCACTTATGTTAGTGTTGAAAAACCACTTTTCGCATTTGTGTTGGTGCAGGAAACCACTTTTGCACATGTATTAGTGTGGAAAAACCACTTTTCGCACTTGTGTTAGTGTTGAAAAACCACTTTTCGCACTTGTGTTGGTGCAGGAAACAACTTTTGCACTTGTATTAGTGTGGAAAAAACACTTTTTGCACTTGTGATAGTGTTGAAAAACCACTTTTCGCACTTGTGTTAGTGTTGAAAAAGCACTTTTCGCACTTGTGTTGGTGCAGGAAACCACTTTTGCACTTGTATTAGTGTGGCAAAACCACTTTTCGCACTTGTGTTAGTGTTGAAAAACCACTTTTCGCACTTGTGTTAGTGTTGAAAAACCACTTTTCGCACTTGTGTTAGTGTTGAAAAACCACTTTTCGCACTTGTATTGGCGCAGGAAACCACTTTTGCACTTGTATTAGTGTGGAAAAACCACTTTTCGCACTTGTGTTAGTGTTGAAAAACCACTTTTCGCACTTGTGTTAGTGTTGAAAAACCACTTTTCGCACTTGTGTTAGTGTTGAAAAACCACTTTTAGCACTTGTGTTGGTGCAGGAAACCACTTTTCCACTTGTATTAGTGTGGAAAAAACACTTTTCGCACTTGTGTTAGTGTTCAAAAACCACTTTTCGCACTTGTGTTAGTGTTGAAAAACCACTTTTCGCACTTGTGTTAGTGTTGAAAAACCACTTTTCGCACTTGTGTTGGTGCAGGAAACCACTTTCGCACTTGTATTAGTGTGGAAAAAACACTTTTCGCACTTGTGTTAGTGTTGAAAAACCACTTTTCGCACTTGTGTTAGTGTTGAAAAACCACTTTTCGCACTTGTGTTGGTGCAGGAAACCACTTTTGCACTTGTATTAGTGTGGAAAAAACACTTTTGGCACTTGTGATAGTGTTGAAAAACCACTTTTCGCACTTGTGTTAGTGTTGAAAAACCACTTTTCGCACTTGTGTTGGTGTTGAAAAACCACTTTTCGCACTTGTGTTGGTGCAGCAAACCACTTTTGCAATTGTGTTAGTGTTGAAAAACCACTTTTCGCACTTGTGTTAGTGTTGAAAAACCACTTTTCGCACTTGTGTTGGTGCAGGAAACCACTTTTGCACTTGTATTAGTGTGGAAAAAACACTTTTCGCACTCGTGTTAGTGTTGAAAAACCACTTTTTGCACTTGTGATAGTGTTGAAAAACCACTTTTTGCACTTGTGTTAGTGTTGAAAAACCACTTTTCGCACTTGTGTTGGTGCAGGAAACCACTTTTACACTTGAATTAGTGTGGAAAAACCACTTTTCGCACTTGTGTTAGTGTTGAAAACCGACTTTTCGCACTTGTGTTAGTGTTGAAAAACCACTTTTCGCACTTGTGTTGGTGCAGGAAACCACTTTTGCACTTGTATTAGTGTGGAAAAAACACTTTTTGCACTTGTGATAGTGTTGAAAAACCACTTTTCGCACTTGTGTTAGTGTTGAAAAACCACTTTTCGCACTTGTGTTGGTGCAGGAAACCACTTTTGCACTTGTATTAGTGTGGAAAAACCACTTTTCGCACTTGTGTTAGTGTTGAAAAACCACTTTTCGCACATGTGTTAGTGTTGAAAAACCACTTTTCGCACTTGTGTTAGTGTTGAAAAACCACTTTTTGCACTTGTGTTGGTGCAGGAAACCACTTTTGCACTTGTATTAGTGTGGAAAAACCACTTTTCGCACTTGTGTTAGTGTTGAAAAACCACTTTTTGCACTTGTGTTGGTGCAGGAAACCACTTTTGCACTTGTATTATTGTGGAAAAAACCACTTTTCGCACTTGTGTTAGTGTTGAAAAACCACTTTTCGCACTTGTGTTGGTACAGGAAACCACTTTTGCACTTGTATTAGTGTGGAAAAACCACTTTTCGCACTTGTGTTAGTGTTGAAAAACCACTTTTCGCACTTGTGTTAGTGTTGAAAAACCACTTTTCGCACTTGTGTTGGTGCAGGAAACCACTTTTGCACATGTATTAGTGTGGAAAAACCACTTTTCGCACCTGTGTTAGTGTTGAAAAACCACTTTTCGCACTTGTGTTAGTGTTGAAAAACCACTTTTCGCACTTGTGTTAGTGTTGAAAACCACTTTTCGCACTTGTGTTGGTGCAGGAAACCACTTTTGCACTTGTATTAGTGTGGAAAAACCACTTTTCGCACTTGTGTTAGTGTTGAAAAACCACTTTTCGCACTTGTGTTAGTGTTGAAAAACCACTTTTCGCACTTGTGTTAGTGTTGAAAAACCACTTTTAGCACTTGTGTTGGTGCAGGAAACCACTTTTGCACTTGTATTAGTGTGGAAAAAACACTTTTCGCACTTGTGTTAGTGTTGAAAAACCACTTTTCGCACTTGTGTTAGTGTTGAAAAACCACTTTTCGCACTTGTGTTAGTGTTGAAAAAGCACTTTTCGCACTTGTGTTGGTGCAGGAAACCACTTTTGCACTTGTATTAGTGTGGAAAACCACTTTTTGCACTTGTGATAGTGTTGAAAAACCACTTTTCACACTTGTGTTAGTGTTGAAAAACCACTTTTCGCACTTGTGTTGGTGCAGGAAACCACTTTTGCACTTGTATTAGTGTGGAAAAACCACTTTTCGCACTTGTGTTAGTGTTGAAAAACCACTTTTCGCACTTGTGTTGATGCAGGAAACCACTTTTGCACTTGTATTAGTGTGGAAAAAACCACTTTTCGCACTTGTGTTGGTGCAGGAAACCACTTTTGCACTTGTATTAGTGTGGAAAAAACCACTTTTCGCACTTGTGTTAGTGTTGAAAAACCACTTTTCGCACTTGTGTTGGTGCAGGAAACCACTTTTGCACTTGTATTAGTGTGGAAAAACCACTTTTCGCACTTGTGTTAGTGTTGAAAAACCACTTTTCGCACTTGTGTTAGTGTTGAAAAACCACTTTTCGCATTTGTGTTGGTGCAGGAAACCACTTTTGCACATGTATTAGTGTGGAAAAACCACTTTTCGCACTTGTGTTAGTGTTGAAAAACCACTTTTCGCACTTGTGTTGGTGCAGGAAACAACTTTTGCACTTGTATTAGTGTGGAAAAAACACTTTTTGCACTTGTGATAGTGTTGAAAAACCACTTTTCGCACTTGTGTTAGTGTTGAAAAAGCACTTTTCGCACTTGTGTTGGTGCAGGAAACCACTTTTGCACTTGTATTAGTGTGGAAAAACCACTTTTCGCACTTGTGTTAGTGTTGAAAAACCACTTTTCGCACTTGTGTTAGTGTTGAAAAACCACTTTGCGCACTTGTGTTAGTGTTGAAAAACCACTTTTCGCACTTGTGTTGGTGCAGGAAACCACTTTTGCACTTGTATTAGTGTGGAAAAACCACTTTTCGCACTTGTGTTAGTGTTGAAAAACCACTTTTCGCACTTGTGTTAGTGTTGAAAAACCACTTTTCGCACTTGTGTTAGTGTTGAAAAACCACTTTTAGCACTTGTGTTGGTGCAGGAAACCACTTTTGCACTTGTATTAGTGTGGAAAAAACACTTTTCGCACTTGTGTTAGTGTTCAAAAACCACTTTTCGCACTTGTGTTAGTGTTGAAAAACCACTTTTCGCACTTGTGTTAGTGTTGAAAAACCACTTTTCGCACTTGTGTTGGTGCAGGAAACCACTTTCGCACTTGTATTAGTGTGGAAAAAACACTTTTCGCACTTGTGTTAGTGTTGAAAAACCACTTTTCGCACTTGTGTTAGTGTTGAAAAACCACTTTTCGCACTTGTGTTGGTGCAGGAAACCACTTTTGCACTTGTATTAGTGTGGAAAAAACACTTTTGGCACTTCTGATAGTGTTGAAAAACCACTTTTCGCACTTGTGTTAGTGTTGAAAAACCACTTTTCGCACTTGTGTTGGTGTTGAAAAACCACTTTTCGCACTTGTGTTGGTGCAGCAAACCACTTTTGCACTTGTGTTAGTGTTGAAAAACCACTTTTCGCACTTGTGTTAGTGTTGAAAAACGACTTTTCGCACTTGTGTTGGTGCAGGAAACCACTTTTGCACTTGTATTAGTGTGGAAAAAACACTTTTCGCACTCGTGTTAGTGTTGAAACACCACTTTTTGCACTTGTGATAGTGTTGAAAAACCACTTTTCGCACTTGTGTTAGTGTTGAAAAACCACTTTTCGCACTTGTGTTGGTGCAGGAAACCACTTTTGCACTTGAATTAGTGTGGAAAAACCACTTTTCGCACTTGTGTTAGTGTTGAAAACCGACTTTTCGCACTTGTGTTAGTGTTGAAAAACCACTTTTCGCACTTGTGTTGGTGCAGGAAACCACTTTTGCACTTGTATTAGTGTGGAAAAAACACTTTTTGCACTTGTGATAGTGTTGAAAAACACTTTTCGCACTTGTGTTAGTGTTGAAAAACCACTTTTCGCACTTGTGTTGGTGCAGGAAACCACTTTTGCACTTGTATTAGTGTGGAAAAACCACTTTTCGCACTTGTGTTAGTGTTGAAAAACCACTTTTCGCACATGTGTTAGTGTTGAAAAACCACTTTTCGCACTTGTGTTAGTGTTGAAAAACCACTTTTTGCACTTGTGTTGGTGCAGGAAACCACTTTTGCACTTGTATTAGTGTGGAAAAACCACTTTTCGCACTTGTGTTAGTGTTGAAAAACCACTTTTTGCACTTGTGTTGGTGCAGGAAACCACTTTTGCACTTGTATTATTGTGGAAAAAACCACTTTTCGCACTTGTGTTAGTGTTGAAAAACCACTTTTCGCACTTGTGTTGGTGCAGGAAACCACTTTTGCACTTGTATTAGTGTGGAAAAACCACTTTTCGCACTTGTGTTAGTGTTGAAAAACCACTTTTCGCACTTGTGTTAGTGTTGAAAAACCACTTTTCGCACTTGTGTTGGTGCAGGAAACCACTTTTGCACATGTATTAGTGTGGAAAAACCACTTTTCGCACTTGTGTTAGTGTTGAAAAACCACTTTTCGCACTTGTGTTAGTGTTGAAAAACCACTTTTCGCACTTGTGCTAGTGTTGAAAAACCACTTTTCGCACTTGTGTTGGTGCAGGAAACCACTTTTGCACTTGTATTAGTGTGGAAAAACCACTTTTCGCACTTTTGTTAGTGTTGATAAACCACTTTTCGCACTTGTGTTAGTGTTGAAAAACCACTTTTCGCACTTGTGTTAGTGTTGAAAAACCACTTTTAGCACTTGTGTTGGTGCAGGAAACCACTTTTGCACTTGTATTCGTGTGGAAAAAACACTTTTCGCACTTGTGTTAGTGTTGAAAAACCACTTTTCGCACTTGTGTTAGTGTTGAAAAACCACTTTTCGCACTTGTGTTAGTGTTGAAAAACCACTTTTCGCACTTGTGTTGGTGCAGGAAACCACTTTTGCACTTGTATTAGTGTGGAAAAAACCACTTTTCGCACTTGTGTTAGTGTTGAAAAACCACTTTTCGCACTTGTGTTGGTGCAGGAAACCACTTTTGCACTTGTATTAGTGTGGAAAAACCACTTTTCGCACTTGTGTTAGTGTTGAAAAACCACTTTTCGCACTTGTGTTGGTGCAGGAAACCACTTTTGCACATGTATTAGTGTGGAAAAACCACTTTTCGCACTTGTATTAGTGTGGAAAAAACACTTTTTGCACTTGTGATAGTGTTGAAAAACCACTTTTCGCACTTGTGTTAGTGTTGAAAAACAACTTTTCGCACTTGTATTGGTGCAGGAAACCACTTTTGCACTTGTATTAGTGTGGAAAAACCACTTTCACTTTTTGCACTTGTGTTAGTGTTGAAAAACCACTTTCGCACTTGTGTTAGTGTTGAAAAACCACTTTTCGCACTTGTGTTAGTGTTGAAAAACCACTTTTCGCACTTGTGTTGGTGCAGGAAACCACTTTTGCACTTGTATTAGTGTGGAAACCACTTTTCGCACTTGTGTTAGTGTTGAAAAACCACTTTTCGCACTTGTGTTGATGCAGGAAACCACTTTTGCACTTGTATTAGTGTGGAAAAAACACTTTTTGCACTTGTGATAGTGTTGAAAAACCACTTTTCGCACTTGTGTTAGTGTTGAAAAACCACTTTTCGCACTTGTGTTGGTGCAGGAAACCACTTTTGCACTTGTATTATTGTGGAAAAAACCACTTTTCGCACTTGTGTTAGTGTTGAAAAACCACTTTTCGCACTTGTGTTGGTGCAGGAAACCACTTTTGCACTTGTATTAGTGTGGAAAAAACACTTTTCGCACTTGTGTTCGTGTTGAAAAACCACTTTTCGCACTTGTGTTAGTGTTGAAAAACCACTTTTCGCACTTGTGTTGTGCAGGAAACCACTTTTGCACATGTATTAGTGTGGAAAAACCACTTTTCGCACTTGTGTTAGTGTTGAAAAACCACTTTTCGCACTTGTGTTAGTGTTGAAAAACCACTTTTCGCACTTGTGTTAGTGTTGAAAAACCACTTTTCGCACTTGTGTTGGTGCAGGAAACCACTTTTGCACTGTATTAGTGTGGAAAAACCACTTTTCGCACTTGTGTTAGTGTTGAAAAACCACTTTTCGCACTTGTGTTAGTGTTGAAAAACCACTTTTCGCACTTGTGTTAGTGTTGAAAAACCACTTTTAGCACTTGTGTTGGTGCAGGAAACCACTTTTGCACTTGTATTAGTGTGGAAAAAACACTTTTCGCACTTGTGTTAGTGTTTAAAAACCACTTTTCGCACTTGTGTTAGTGTTGAAAAACCACTTTTCGCATTTGTGTTGGTGCAGGAAACCACTTTTGCACATGTATTAGTGTGGAAAAACCACTTTCGCACTTGTGTTAGTGTTGAAAAACCACTTTTCGCACTTGTGTTGGTGCAGGAAACAACTTTTGCACTTGTATTAGTGTGGAAAAAACACTTTTTGCACTTGTGATAGTGTTGAAAAACCACTTTTCGCACTTGTGTTAGTGTTGAAAAAGCACTTTTCGCACTTGTGTTGGTGCAGGAAACCACTTTTGCACTTGTATTAGTGTGGAAAAACCACTTTTCGCACTTGTGTTAGTGTTGAAAAACCACTTTTCGCACTTGTGTTAGTGTTGAAAAACCACTTTTCGCACTTGTGTTAGTGTTGAAAAACCACTTTTCGCACTTGTGTTGGTGCAGGAAACCACTTTTGCACTTGTATTAGTGTGGAAAAACCACTTTTCGCACTTGTGTTAGTGTTGAAAAACCACTTTTCGCACTTGTGTTAGTGTTGAAAAACCACTTTTCGCACTTGTGTTAGTGTTGAAAAACCACTTTTAGCACTTGTGTTGGTGCAGGAAACCACTTTTCCACTTGTATTAGTGTGGAAAAAACACTTTTCGCACTTGTGTTAGTGTTCAAAAACCACTTTTCGCACTTGTGTTAGTGTTGAAAAACCACTTTTCGCACTTGTGTTAGTGTTGAAAAACCACTTTTCGCACTTGTGTTGGTGCAGGAAACCACTTTCGCACTTGTATTAGTGTGGAAAAAACACTTTTCGCACTTGTGTTAGTGTTGAAAAACCACTTTTCGCACTTGTGTTAGTGTTGAAAAACCACTTTTCGCACTTGTGTTGGTGCAGGAAACCACTTTTGCACTTGTATTAGTGTGGAAAAAACACTTTTGGCACTTGTGATAGTGTTGAAAAACCACTTTTCGCACTTGTGTTAGTGTTGAAAAACCACTTTTCGCACTTGTGTTGTGTTGAAAAACCACTTTTCGCACTTGTGTTGGTGCAGCAAACCACTTTTGCACTTGTGTTAGTGTTGAAAACCACTTTTCGCACTTGTGTTAGTGTTGAAAAACCACTTTTCGCACTTGTGTTGGTGCAGGAAACCACTTTTGCACTTGTATTAGTGTGGAAAAAAACACTTTTCGCACTCGTGTTAATGTTGAAAAACCACTTTTTGCACTTGTGATAGTGTTGAAAAACCACTTTTTGCACTTGTGTTAGTGTTGAAAAACCACTTTTCGCACTTGTGTTGGTGCAGGAAACCACTTTTACACTTGAATTAGTGTGGAAAAACCACTTTTCGCACTTGTGTTAGTGTTGAAAACCGACTTTTCGCACTTGTGTTAGTGTTGAAAAACCACTTTTCGCACTTGTGTTGGTGCAGGAAACCACTTTTGCACTTGTATTAGTGTGGAAAAAACACTTTTTGCACTTGTGATAGTGTTGAAAAACCACTTTTCGCACTTGTGTTAGTGTTGAAAAACCACTTTTCGCACTTGTGTTGGTGCAGGAAACCACTTTTGCACTTGTATTAGTGTGGAAAAACCACTTTTCGCACTTGTGTTAGTGTTGAAAAACCACTTTTCGCACATGTGTTAGTGTTGAAAAACCACTTTTTGCACTTGTGTTAGTGTTGAAAAACCACTTTTTGCACTTGTGTTGGTGCAGGAAACC
Organism: Myxine glutinosa; assembly: GCF_964187855.1. NCBI lineage: Eukaryota > Metazoa > Chordata > Myxini > Myxiniformes > Myxinidae > Myxine > Myxine glutinosa. The sequence goes on from NW_027617322.1 coordinate 88,501, forward strand.
ACTTTTGCACTTGTATTAGTGTGGAAAAACCACTTTTCGCACTTGTGTTAGTGTTGAAAAACCACTTTTTGCACTTGTGTTGGTGCAGGAAACCACTTTTGCACTTGTATTATTGTGGAAAAAACCACTTTTCGCACTTGTGTTAGTGTTGAAAAACCACTTTTCGCACTTGTGTTGGTACAGGAAACCACTTTTGCACTTGTATTAGTGTGGAAAAACCACTTTTCGCACTTGTGTTAGTGTTGAAAAACCACTTTTCGCACTTGTGTTAGTGTTGAAAAACCACTTTTCGCACTTGTGTTGGTGCAGGAAACCACTTTTGCACTTGTATTAGTGTGGAAAAACCACTTTTCGCACTTGTGTTAGTGTTGAAAAACCACTTTTCGCACTTGTGTTGGTGTTGAAAAACCACTTTTAGCACTTATGTTGGTGCAGGAAACCACTTTTGCACTTGTATTAGTGTGGCAAAACCACTTTTCGCACTTGTGTTAGTGTTGAAAAACCACTTTTCGCACTTGTGTTAGTGTTGAAAAACCACTTTTCGCACTTGTGTTAGTGTTGAAAAACCACTTTTCGCACTTGTGTTGGTGCAGGAAACCACTTTTGCACTTGTATTAGTGTGGAAAAACCACTTTTCGCACTTGTGTTAGTGTTGAAAAACCACTTTTCGCACTTGTGTTAGTGTTGAAAAACCACTTTTCGCACTTGTGTTAGTGTTGAAAAACCACTTTTAGCACTTGTGTTGGTGCAGGAAACCACTTTTCCACTTGTATTAGTGTGGAAAAAACACTTTTCGCACTTGTGTTAGTGTTCAAAAACCACTTTTCGCACTTGTGTTAGTGTTGAAAAACCACTTTTCGCACTTGTGTTAGTGTTGAAAAACCACTTTTCGCACTTGTGTTAGTGTTGAAAAACCACTTTTCGCACTTGTGTTGGTGCAGGAAACCACTTTCGCACTTGTATTAGTGTGGAAAAAACACTTTTCGCACTTGTGTTAGTGTTGAAAAACCACTTTTCGCACTTGTGTTAGTGTTGAAAAACCACTTTTCGCACTTGTGTTGGTGCAGGAAACCACTTTTGCACTTGTATTAGTGTGGAAAAAACACTTTTGGCACTTGTGATAGTGTTGAAAAACCACTTTTCGCACTTGTGTTAGTGTTGAAAAACCACTTTTCGCACTTGTGTTGGTGTTGAAAAACCACTTTTCGCACTTGTGTTGGTGCAGCAAACCACTTTTGCACTTGTGTTAGTGTTGAAAAACCACTTTTCGCACTTGTGTTAGTGTTGAAAAACCACTTTTCGCACTTGTGTTGGTGCAGGAAACCACTTTTGCACTTGTATTAGTGTGGAAAAAACACTTTTCGCACTCGTGTTAGTGTTGAAAAACCACTTTTTGCACTTGTGATAGTGTTGAAAAACCACTTTTTGCACTTGTGTTAGTGTTGAAAAACCACTTTTCGCACTTGTGTTGGTGCAGGAAACCACTTTTACACTTGAATTAGTGTGGAAAAACCACTTTTCGCACTTGTGTTAGTGTTGAAAACCGACTTTTCGCACTTGTGTTAGTGTTGAAAAACCACTTTTCGCACTTGTGTTGGTGCAGGAAACCACTTTTGCACTTGTATTAGTGTGGAAAAAACACTTTTTGCACTTGTGATAGTGTTGAAAAACCACTTTTCGCACTTGTGTTAGTGTTGAAAAACCACTTTTCGCACTTGTGTTGGTGCAGGAAACCACTTTTGCACTTGTATTAGTGTGGAAAAACCACTTTTCGCACTTGTGTTAGTGTTGAAAAACCACTTTTCGCACATGTGTTAGTGTTGAAAAACCACTTTTCGCACTTGTGTTAGTGTTGAAAAACCACTTTTTGCACTTGTGTTGGTGCAGGAAACCACTTTTGCACTTGTATTAGTGTGGAAAAACCACTTTTCGCACTTGTGTTAGTGTTGAAAAACCACTTTTTGCACTTGTGTTGGTGCAGGAAACCACTTTTGCACTTGTATTATTGTGGAAAAAACCACTTTTCGCACTTGTGTTAGTGTTGAAAAACCACTTTTCGCACTTGTGTTGGTACAGGAAACCACTTTTGCACTTGTATTAGTGTGGAAAAACCACTTTTCGCACTTGTGTTAGTGTTGAAAAACCACTTTTCGCACTTGTGTTAGTGTTGAAAAACCACTTTTCGCACTTGTGTTGGTGCAGGAAACCACTTTTGCACATGTATTAGTGTGGAAAAACCACTTTTCGCACCTGTGTTAGTGTTGAAAAACCACTTTTCGCACTTGTGTTAGTGTTGAAAAACCACTTTTCGCACTTGTGTTAGTGTTGAAAACCACTTTTCGCACTTGTGTTGGTGCAGGAAACCACTTTTGCACTTGTATTAGTGTGGAAAAACCACTTTTCGCACTTGTGTTAGTGTTGAAAAACCACTTTTCGCACTTGTGTTAGTGTTGAAAAACCACTTTTCGCACTTGTGTTAGTGTTGAAAAACCACTTTTCGCACTTGTGTTGGTGCAGGAAACAACTTTTGCACTTGTATTAGTGTGGAAAAAACACTTTTTGCACTTGTGATAGTGTTGAAAAACCACTTTTCGCACTTGTGTTAGTGTTGAAAAAGCACTTTTCGCACTTGTGTTGGTGCAGGAAACCACTTTTGCACTTGTATTAGTGTGGAAAAACCACTTTTCGCACTTGTGTTAGTGTTGAAAAACCACTTTTCGCACTTGTGTTAGTGTTGAAAAACCACTTTGCGCACTTGTGTTAGTGTTGAAAAACCACTTTTCGCACTTGTGTTGGTGCAGGAAACCACTTTTGCACTTGTATTAGTGTGGAAAAACCACTTTTCGCACTTGTGTTAGTGTTGAAAAACCACTTTTCGCACTTGTGTTAGTGTTGAAAAACCACTTTTTGCACTTGTGTTAGTGTTGAAAAACCACTTTTCGCACTTGTGTTAGTGTTGAAAAACCACTTTTCGCACTTGTGTTAGTGTTGAAAAACCACTTTTCGCATTTGTGTTGGTGCAGGAAACCACTTTTGCACATGTATTAGTGTGGAAAAACCACTTTTCGCACTTGTGTTAGTGTTGAAAAACCACTTTTCGCACTTGTGTTGGTGCAGGAAACAACTTTTGCACTTGTATTAGTGTGGAAAAAACACTTTTTGCACTTGTGATAGTGTTGAAAAACCACTTTTCGCACTTGTGTTAGTGTTGAAAAAGCACTTTTCGCACTTGTGTTGGTGCAGGAAACCACTTTTGCACTTGTATTAGTGTGGAAAAACCACTTTTCGCACTTGTGTTAGTGTTGAAAAACCACTTTTCGCACTTGTGTTAGTGTTGAAAAACCACTTTTCGCACTTGTGTTAGTGTTGAAAAACCACTTTTCGCACTTGTGTTGGTGCAGGAAACCACTTTTGCACTTGTATTAGTGTGGAAAAACCACTTTTCGCACTTGTGTTAGTGTTGAAAAACCACTTTTCGCACTTGTGTTAGTGTTGAAAAACCACTTTTCGCACTTGTGTTGGTGCAGGAAACCACTTTTGCACTTGTATTAGTGTGGAAAAACCACTTTTCGCACTTGTGTTAGTGTTGAAAAACCACTTTTCGCACATGTGTTAGTGTTGAAAAACCACTTTTCGCACTTGTGTTAGTGTTGAAAAACCACTTTTTGCACTTGTGTTGGTGCAGGAAACCACTTTTGCACTTGTATTAGTGTGGAAAAACCACTTTTCGCACTTGTGTTAGTGTTGAAAAACCACTTTTTGCACTTGTGTTGGTGCAGGAAACCACTTTTGCACTTGTATTATTGTGGAAAAAACCACTTTTCGCACTTGTGTTAGTGTTGAAAAACCACTTTTCGCACTTGTGTTGGTGCAGGAAACCACTTTTGCACTTGTATTAGTGTGGAAAAACCACTTTTCGCACTTGTGTTAGTGTTGAAAAACCACTTTTCGCACTTGTGTTAGTGTTGAAAAACCACTTTTCGCACTTGTGTTGGTGCAGGAAACCACTTTTGCACATGTATTAGTGTGGAAAAACCACTTTTCGCACTTGTGTTAGTGTTGAAAAACCACTTTTCGCACTTGTGTTAGTGTTGAAAAACCACTTTTCGCACTTGTGCTAGTGTTGAAAAACCACTTTTCGCACTTGTGTTGGTGCAGGAAACCACTTTTGCACTTGTATTAGTGTGGAAAAACCACTTTTCGCACTTTTGTTAGTGTTGATAAACCACTTTTCGCACTTGTGTTAGTGTTGAAAAACCACTTTTCGCACTTGTGTTAGTGTTGAAAAACCACTTTTAGCACTTGTGTTGGTGCAGGAAACCACTTTTGCACTTGTATTCGTGTGGAAAAAACACTTTTCGCACTTGTGTTAGTGTTGAAAAACCACTTTTCGCACTTGTGTTAGTGTTGAAAAACCACTTTTCGCACTTGTGTTAGTGTTGAAAAACCACTTTTCGCACTTGTGTTGGTGCAGGAAACCACTTTTGCACTTGTATTAGTGTGGAAAAAACCACTTTTCGCACTTGTGTTAGTGTTGAAAAACCACTTTTCGCACTTGTGTTGGTGCAGGAAACCACTTTTGCACTTGTATTAGTGTGGAAAAACCACTTTTCGCACTTGTGTTAGTGTTGAAAAACCACTTTTCGCACTTGTGTTGGTGCAGGAAACCACTTTTGCACATGTATTAGTGTGGAAAAACCACTTTTCGCACTTGTATTAGTGTGGAAAAAACACTTTTTGCACTTGTGATAGTGTTGAAAAACCACTTTTCGCACTTGTGTTAGTGTTGAAAAACAACTTTTCGCACTTGTATTGGTGCAGGAAACCACTTTTGCACTTGTATTAGTGTGGAAAAACCACTTTTTGCACTTGTGTTAGTGTTGAAAAACCACTTTTCGCACTTGTGTTAGTGTTGAAAAACCACTTTTCGCACTTGTGTTAGTGTTGAAAAACCACTTTTCGCACTTGTGTTGGTGCAGGAAACCACTTTTGCACTTGTATTAGTGTGGAAAACCACTTTTCGCACTTGTGTTAGTGTTGAAAAACCACTTTTCGCACTTGTGTTGATGCAGGAAACCACTTTTGCACTTGTATTAGTGTGGAAAAAACACTTTTTGCACTTGTGATAGTGTTGAAAAACCACTTTTCGCACTTGTGTTAGTGTTGAAAAACCACTTTTCGCACTTGTGTTGGTGCAGGAAACCACTTTTGCACTTGTATTATTGTGGAAAAAACCACTTTTCGCACTTGTGTTAGTGTTGAAAAACCACTTTTCGCACTTGTGTTGGTGCAGGAAACCACTTTTGCACTTGTATTAGTGTGGAAAAAACACTTTTCGCACTTGTGTTCGTGTTGAAAAACCACTTTTCGCACTTGTGTTAGTGTTGAAAAACCACTTTTCGCACTTGTGTTGGTGCAGGAAACCACTTTTGCACATGTATTAGTGTGGAAAAACCACTTTTCGCACTTGTGTTAGTGTTGAAAAACCACTTTTCGCACTTGTGTTAGTGTTGAAAAACCACTTTTCGCACTTGTGTTAGTGTTGAAAAACCACTTTTCGCACTTGTGTTGGTGCAGGAAACCACTTTTGCACTTGTATTAGTGTGGAAAAACCACTTTTCGCACTTGTGTTAGTGTTGAAAAACCACTTTTCGCACTTGTGTTAGTGTTGAAAAACCACTTTTCGCACTTGTGTTAGTGTTGAAAAACCACTTTTAGCACTTGTGTTGGTGCAGGAAACCACTTTTGCACTTGTATTAGTGTGGAAAAAACACTTTTCGCACTTGTGTTAGTGTTTAAAAACCACTTTTCGCACTTGTGTTAGTGTTGAAAAACCACTTTTCGCATTTGTGTTGGTGCAGGAAACCACTTTTGCACATGTATTAGTGTGGAAAAACCACTTTTCGCACTTGTGTTAGTGTTGAAAAACCACTTTTCGCACTTGTGTTGGTGCAGGAAACAACTTTTGCACTTGTATTAGTGTGGAAAAAACACTTTTTGCACTTGTGATAGTGTTGAAAAACCACTTTTCGCACTTGTGTTAGTGTTGAAAAAGCACTTTTCGCACTTGTGTTGGTGCAGGAAACCACTTTTGCACTTGTATTAGTGTGGAAAAACCACTTTTCGCACTTGTGTTAGTGTTGAAAAACCACTTTTCGCACTTGTGTTAGTGTTGAAAAACCACTTTTCGCACTTGTGTTAGTGTTGAAAAACCACTTTTCGCACTTGTGTTGGTGCAGGAAACCACTTTTGCACTTGTATTAGTGTGGAAAAACCACTTTTCGCACTTGTGTTAGTGTTGAAAAACCACTTTTCGCACTTGTGTTAGTGTTGAAAAACCACTTTTCGCACTTGTGTTAGTGTTGAAAAACCACTTTTAGCACTTGTGTTGGTGCAGGAAACCACTTTTCCACTTGTATTAGTGTGGAAAAAACACTTTTCGCACTTGTGTTAGTGTTCAAAAACCACTTTTCGCACTTGTGTTAGTGTTGAAAAACCACTTTTCGCACTTGTGTTAGTGTTGAAAAACCACTTTTCGCACTTGTGTTGGTGCAGGAAACCACTTTCGCACTTGTATTAGTGTGGAAAAAACACTTTTCGCACTTGTGTTAGTGTTGAAAAACCACTTTTCGCACTTGTGTTAGTGTTGAAAAACCACTTTTCGCACTTGTGTTGGTGCAGGAAACCACTTTTGCACTTGTATTAGTGTGGAAAAAACACTTTTGGCACTTGTGATAGTGTTGAAAAACCACTTTTCGCACTTGTGTTAGTGTTGAAAAACCACTTTTCGCACTTGTGTTGGTGTTGAAAAACCACTTTTCGCACTTGTGTTGGTGCAGCAAACCACTTTTGCACTTGTGTTAGTGTTGAAAAACCACTTTTCGCACTTGTGTTAGTGTTGAAAAACCACTTTTCGCACTTGTGTTGGTGCAGGAAACCACTTTTGCACTTGTATTAGTGTGGAAAAAACACTTTTCGCACTCGTGTTAATGTTGAAAAACCACTTTTTGCACTTGTGATAGTGTTGAAAAACCACTTTTTGCACTTGTGTTAGTGTTGAAAAACCACTTTTCGCACTTGTGTTGGTGCAGGAAACCACTTTTACACTTGAATTAGTGTGGAAAAACCACTTTTCGCACTTGTGTTAGTGTTGAAAACCGACTTTTCGCACTTGTGTTAGTGTTGAAAAACCACTTTTCGCACTTGTGTTGGTGCAGGAAACCACTTTTGCACTTGTATTAGTGTGGAAAAAACACTTTTTGCACTTGTGATAGTGTTGAAAAACCACTTTTCGCACTTGTGTTAGTGTTGAAAAACCACTTTTCGCACTTGTGTTGGTGCAGGAAACCACTTTTGCACTTGTATTAGTGTGGAAAAACCACTTTTCGCACTTGTGTTAGTGTTGAAAAACCACTTTTCGCACATGTGTTAGTGTTGAAAAACCACTTTTTGCACTTGTGTTAGTGTTGAAAAACCACTTTTTGCACTTGTGTTGGTGCAGGAAACCACTTTTGCACTTGTATTAGTGTGGAAAAACCACTTTTCGCACTTGTGTTAGTGTTGAAAAACCACTTTTTGCACTTGTGTTGGTGCAGGAAACCACTTTTGCACTTGTATTATTGTGGAAAAAACCACTTTTCGCACTTGTGTTAGTGTTGAAAAACCACTTTTCGCACTTGTGTTGGTACAGGAAACCACTTTTGCACTTGTATTAGTGTGGAAAAACCACTTTTCGCACTTGTGTTAGTGTTGAAAAACCACTTTTCGCACTTGTGTTAGTGTTGAAAAACCACTTTTCGCACTTGTGTTGGTGCAGGAAACCACTTTTGCACATGTATTAGTGTGGAAAAACCACTTTTCGCACCTGTGTTAGTGTTGAAAAACCACTTTTCGCACTTGTGTTAGTGTTGAAAAACCACTTTTCGCACTTGTGTTAGTGTTGAAAAACCACTTTTCGCACTTGTGTTGGTGCAGGAAACCACTTTTGCACTTGTATTAGTGTGGAAAAACCACTTTTCGCACTTGTGTTAGTGTTGAAAAACCACTTTTCGCACTTGTGTTAGTGTTGAAAAACCACTTTTCGCACTTGTGTTGGTGTTGAAAAACCACTTTTAGCACTTATGTTGGTGCAGGAAACCACTTTTGCACTTGTATTAGTGTGGCAAAACCACTTTTCGCACTTGTGTTAGTGTTGAAAAACCACTTTTCGCACTTGTGTTAGTGTTGAAAAACCACTTTTCGCACTTGTGTTAGTGTTGAAAAACCACTTTTCGCACTTGTGTTGGTGCAGGAAACCACTTTTGCACTTGTATTAGTGTGGAAAAACCACTTTTCGCACTTGTGTTAGTGTTGAAAAACCACTTTTCGCACTTGTGTTAGTGTTGAAAAACCACTTTTCGCACTTGTGTTAGTGTTGAAAAACCACTTTTAGCACTTGTGTTGGTGCAGGAAACCACTTTTCCACTTGTATTAGTGTGGAAAAAACACTTTTCGCACTTGTGTTAGTGTTCAAAAACCACTTTTCGCACTTGTGTTAGTGTTGAAAAACCACTTTTCGCACTTGTGTTAGTGTTGAAAAACCACTTTTCGCACTTGTGTTAGTGTTGAAAAACCACTTTTCGCACTTGTGTTGGTGCAGGAAACCACTTTCGCACTTGTATTAGTGTGGAAAAAACACTTTTCGCACTTGTGTTAGTGTTGAAAAACCACTTTTCGCACTTGTGTTAGTGTTGAAAAACCACTTTTCGCACTTGTGTTGGTGCAGGAAACCACTTTTGCACTTGTATTAGTGTGGAAAAAACACTTTTGGCACTTGTGATAGTGTTGAAAAACCACTTTTCGCACTTGTGTTAGTGTTGAAAAACCACTTTTCGCACTTGTGTTGGTGTTGAAAAACCACTTTTCGCACTTGTGTTGGTGCAGCAAACCACTTTTGCACTTGTGTTAGTGTTGAAAAACCACTTTTCGCACTTGTGTTAGTGTTGAAAAACCACTTTTCGCACTTGTGTTGGTGCAGGAAACCACTTTTGCACTTGTATTAGTGTGGAAAAAACACTTTTCGCACTCGTGTTAGTGTTGAAAAACCACTTTTTGCACTTGTGATAGTGTTGAAAAACCACTTTTTGCACTTGTGTTAGTGTTGAAAAACCACTTTTCGCACTTGTGTTGGTGCAGGAAACCACTTTTACACTTGAATTAGTGTGGAAAAACCACTTTTCGCACTTGTGTTAGTGTTGAAAACCGACTTTTCGCACTTGTGTTAGTGTTGAAAAACCACTTTTCGCACTTGTGTTGGTGCAGGAAACCACTTTTGCACTTGTATTAGTGTGGAAAAAACACTTTTTGCACTTGTGATAGTGTTGAAAAACCACTTTTCGCACTTGTGTTAGTGTTGAAAAACCACTTTTCGCACTTGTGTTGGTGCAGGAAACCACTTTTGCACTTGTATTAGTGTGGAAAAACCACTTTTCGCACTTGTGTTAGTGTTGAAAAACCACTTTTCGCACATGTGTTAGTGTTGAAAAACCACTTTTCGCACTTGTGTTAGTGTTGAAAAACCACTTTTTGCACTTGTGTTGGTGCAGGAAACCACTTTTGCACTTGTATTAGTGTGGAAAAACCACTTTTCGCACTTGTGTTAGTGTTGAAAAACCACTTTTTGCACTTGTGTTGGTGCAGGAAACCACTTTTGCACTTGTATTATTGTGGAAAAAACCACTTTTCGCACTTGTGTTAGTGTTGAAAAACCACTTTTCGCACTTGTGTTGGTACAGGAAACCACTTTTGCACTTGTATTAGTGTGGAAAAACCACTTTTCGCACTTGTGTTAGTGTTGAAAAACCACTTTTCGCACTTGTGTTAGTGTTGAAAAACCACTTTTCGCACTTGTGTTGGTGCAGGAAACCACTTTTGCACATGTATTAGTGTGGAAAAACCACTTTTCGCACCTGTGTTAGTGTTGAAAAACCACTTTTCGCACTTGTGTTAGTGTTGAAAAACCACTTTTCGCACTTGTGTTAGTGTTGAAAACCACTTTTCGCACTTGTGTTGGTGCAGGAAACCACTTTTGCACTTGTATTAGTGTGGAAAAACCACTTTTCGCACTTGTGTTAGTGTTGAAAAACCACTTTTCGCACTTGTGTTAGTGTTGAAAAACCACTTTTCGCACTTGTGTTAGTGTTGAAAAACCACTTTTCGCACTTGTGTTGGTGCAGGAAACAACTTTTGCACTTGTATTAGTGTGGAAAAAACACTTTTTGCACTTGTGATAGTGTTGAAAAACCACTTTTCGCACTTGTGTTAGTGTTGAAAAAGCACTTTTCGCACTTGTGTTGGTGCAGGAAACCACTTTTGCACTTGTATTAGTGTGGAAAAACCACTTTTCGCACTTGTGTTAGTGTTGAAAAACCACTTTTCGCACTTGTGTTAGTGTTGAAAAACCACTTTGCGCACTTGTGTTAGTGTTGAAAAACCACTTTTCGCACTTGTGTTGGTGCAGGAAACCACTTTTGCACTTGTATTAGTGTGGAAAAACCACTTTTCGCACTTGTGTTAGTGTTGAAAAACCACTTTTCGCACTTGTGTTAGTGTTGAAAAACCACTTTTTGCACTTGTGTTAGTGTTGAAAAACCACTTTTCGCACTTGTGTTAGTGTTGAAAAACCACTTTTCGCACTTGTGTTAGTGTTGAAAAACCACTTTTCGCATTTGTGTTGGTGCAGGAAACCACTTTTGCACATGTATTAGTGTGGAAAAACCACTTTTCGCACTTGTGTTAGTGTTGAAAAACCACTTTTCGCACTTGTGTTGGTGCAGGAAACAACTTTTGCACTTGTATTAGTGTGGAAAAAACACTTTTTGCACTTGTGATAGTGTTGAAAAACCACTTTTCGCACTTGTGTTAGTGTTGAAAAAGCACTTTTCGCACTTGTGTTGGTGCAGGAAACCACTTTTGCACTTGTATTAGTGTGGAAAAACCACTTTTCGCACTTGTGTTAGTGTTGAAAAACCACTTTTCGCACTTGTGTTAGTGTTGAAAAACCACTTTTCGCACTTGTGTTAGTGTTGAAAAACCACTTTTCGCACTTGTGTTGGTGCAGGAAACCACTTTTGCACTTGTATTAGTGTGGAAAAACCACTTTTCGCACTTGTGTTAGTGTTGAAAAACCACTTTTCGCACTTGTGTTAGTGTTGAAAAACCACTTTTCGCACTTGTGTTAGTGTTGAAAAACCACTTTTAGCACTTGTGTTGGTGCAGGAAACCACTTTTCCACTTGTATTAGTGTGGAAAAAACACTTTTCGCACTTGTGTTAGTGTTCAAAAACCACTTTTCGCACTTGTGTTAGTGTTGAAAAACCACTTTTCGCACTTGTGTTAGTGTTGAAAAACCACTTTTCGCACTTGTGTTGGTGCAGGAAACCACTTTCGCACTTGTATTAGTGTGGAAAAAACACTTTTCGCACTTGTGTTAGTGTTGAAAAACCACTTTTCGCACTTGTGTTAGTGTTGAAAAACCACTTTTCGCACTTGTGTTGGTGCAGGAAACCACTTTTGCACTTGTATTAGTGTGGAAAAAACACTTTTGGCACTTGTGATAGTGTTGAAAAACCACTTTTCGCACTTGTGTTAGTGTTGAAAAACCACTTTTCGCACTTGTGTTGGTGTTGAAAAACCACTTTTCGCACTTGTGTTGGTGCAGCAAACCACTTTTGCACTTGTGTTAGTGTTGAAAAACCACTTTTCGCACTTGTGTTAGTGTTGAAAAACCACTTTTCGCACTTGTGTTGGTGCAGGAAACCACTTTTGCACTTGTATTAGTGTGGAAAAAACACTTTTCGCACTCGTGTTAGTGTTGAAAAACCACTTTTTGCACTTGTGATAGTGTTGAAAAACCACTTTTTGCACTTGTGTTAGTGTTGAAAAACCACTTTTCGCACTTGTGTTGGTGCAGGAAACCACTTTTACACTTGAATTAGTGTGGAAAAACCACTTTTCGCACTTGTGTTAGTGTTGAAAACCGACTTTTCGCACTTGTGTTAGTGTTGAAAAACCACTTTTCGCACTTGTGTTGGTGCAGGAAACCACTTTTGCACTTGTATTAGTGTGGAAAAAACACTTTTTGCACTTGTGATAGTGTTGAAAAACCACTTTTCGCACTTGTGTTAGTGTTGAAAAACCACTTTTCGCACTTGTGTTGGTGCAGGAAACCACTTTTGCACTTGTATTAGTGTGGAAAAACCACTTTTCGCACTTGTGTTAGTGTTGAAAAACCACTTTTCGCACATGTGTTAGTGTTGAAAACCACTTTTTGCACTTGTGTTAGTGTTGAAAAACCACTTTTTGCACTTGTGTTGGTGCAGGAAACCACTTTTGCACTTGTATTAGTGTGGAAAAACCACTTTTCGCACTTGTGTTAGTGTTGAAAAACCACTTTTTGCACTTGTGTTGGTGCAGGAAACCACTTTTGCACTTGTATTATTGTGGAAAAAACCACTTTTCGCACTTGTGTTAGTGTTGAAAAACCACTTTTCGCACTTGTGTTGGTACAGGAAACCACTTTTGCACTTGTATTAGTGTGGAAAAACCACTTTTCGCACTTGTGTTAGTGTTGAAAAACCACTTTTCGCACTTGTGTTAGTGTTGAAAAACCACTTTTCGCACTTGTGTTGGTGCAGGAAACCACTTTTGCACATGTATTAGTGTGGAAAAACCACTTTTCGCACCTGTGTTAGTGTTGAAAAACCACTTTTCGCACTTGTGTTAGTGTTGAAAAACCACTTTTCGCACTTGTGTTAGTGTTGAAAAACCACTTTTCGCACTTGTGTTGGTGCAGGAAACCACTTTTGCACTTGTATTAGTGTGGAAAAACCACTTTTCGCACTTGTGTTAGTGTTGAAAAACCACTTTTCGCACTTGTGTTAGTGTTGAAAAACCACTTTTCGCACTTGTGTTGGTGTTGAAAAACCACTTTTAGCACTTGTGTTGGTGCAGGAAACCACTTTTGCACTTGTATTAGTGTGGCAAAACCACTTTTCGCACTTGTGTTAGTGTTGAAAAACCACTTTTCGCACTTGTGTTAGTGTTGAAAAACCACTTTTCGCACTTGTGTTAGTGTTGAAAAACCACTTTTCGCACTTGTGTTGGTGCAGGAAACCACTTTTGCACTTGTATTAGTGTGGAAAAACCACTTTTCGCACTTGTGTTAGTGTTGAAAAACCACTTTTCGCACTTGTGTTAGTGTTGAAAAACCACTTTTCGCACTTGTGTTAGTGTTGAAAAACCACTTTTAGCACTTGTGTTGGTGCAGGAAACCACTTTTCCACTTGTATTAGTGTGGAAAAAACACTTTTCGCACTTGTGTTAGTGTTCAAAAACCACTTTTCGCACTTGTGTTAGTGTTGAAAAACCACTTTTCGCACTTGTGTTAGTGTTGAAAAACCACTTTTCGCACTTGTGTTGGTGCAGGAAACCACTTTCGCACTTGTATTAGTGTGGAAAAAACACTTTTCGCACTTGTGTTAGTGTTGAAAAACCACTTTTCGCACTTGTGTTAGTGTTGAAAAACCACTTTTCGCACTTGTGTTGGTGCAGGAAACCACTTTTGCACTTGTATTAGTGTGGAAAAAACACTTTTGGCACTTGTGATAGTGTTGAAAAACCACTTTTCGCACTTGTGTTAGTGTTGAAAAACCACTTTTCGCACTTGTGTTGGTGTTGAAAAACCACTTTTCGCACTTGTGTTGGTGCAGCAAACCACTTTTGCACTTGTGTTAGTGTTGAAAAACCACTTTTCGCACTTGTGTTAGTGTTGAAAAACCACTTTTCGCACTTGTGTTGGTGCAGGAAACCACTTTTGCACTTGTATTAGTGTGGAAAAAACACTTTTCGCACTCGTGTTAGTGTTGAAAAACCACTTTTTGCACTTGTGATAGTGTTGAAAAACCACTTTTTGCACTTGTGTTAGTGTTGAAAAACCACTTTTCGCACTTGTGTTGGTGCAGGAAACCACTTTTACACTTGAATTAGTGTGGAAAAACCACTTTTCGCACTTGTGTTAGTGTTGAAAACCGACTTTTCGCACTTGTGTTAGTGTTGAAAAACCACTTTTCGCACTTGTGTTGGTGCAGGAAACCACTTTTGCACTTGTATTAGTGTGGAAAAAACACTTTTTGCACTTGTGATAGTGTTGAAAAACCACTTTTCGCACTTGTGTTAGTGTTGAAAAACCACTTTTCGCACTTGTGTTGGTGCAGGAAACCACTTTTGCACTTGTATTAGTGTGGAAAAACCACTTTTCGCACTTGTGTTAGTGTTGAAAAACCACTTTTCGCACATGTGTTAGTGTTGAAAAACCACTTTTCGCACTTGTGTTAGTGTTGAAAAACCACTTTTTGCACTTGTGTTGGTGCAGGAAACCACTTTTGCACTTGTATTAGTGTGGAAAAACCACTTTTCGCACTTGTGTTAGTGTTGAAAAACCACTTTTTGCACTTGTGTTGGTGCAGGAAACCACTTTTGCACTTGTATTATTGTGGAAAAAACCACTTTTCGCACTTGTGTTAGTGTTGAAAAACCACTTTTCGCACTTGTGTTGGTACAGGAAACCACTTTTGCACTTGTATTAGTGTGGAAAAACCACTTTTCGCACTTGTGTTAGTGTTGAAAAACCACTTTTCGCACTTGTGTTAGTGTTGAAAAACCACTTTTCGCACTTGTGTTGGTGCAGGAAACCACTTTTGCACATGTATTAGTGTGGAAAAACCACTTTTCGCACCTGTGTTAGTGTTGAAAAACCACTTTTCGCACTTGTGTTAGTGTTGAAAAACCACTTTTCGCACTTGTGTTAGTGTTGAAAACCACTTTTCGCACTTGTGTTGGTGCAGGAAACCACTTTTGCACTTGTATTAGTGTGGAAAAACCACTTTTCGCACTTGTGTTAGTGTTGAAAAACCACTTTTCGCACTTGTGTTAGTGTTGAAAAACCACTTTTCGCACTTGTGTTAGTGTTGAAAAACCACTTTTCGCACTTGTGTTGGTGCAGGAAACAACTTTTGCACTTGTATTAGTGTGGAAAAAACACTTTTTGCACTTGTGATAGTGTTGAAAAACCACTTTTCGCACTTGTGTTAGTGTTGAAAAAGCACTTTTCGCACTTGTGTTGGTGCAGGAAACCACTTTTGCACTTGTATTAGTGTGGAAAAACCACTTTTCGCACTTGTGTTAGTGTTGAAAAACCACTTTTCGCACTTGTGTTAGTGTTGAAAAACCACTTTGCGCACTTGTGTTAGTGTTGAAAAACCACTTTTCGCACTTGTGTTGGTGCAGGAAACCACTTTTGCACTTGTATTAGTGTGGAAAAACCACTTTTCGCACTTGTGTTAGTGTTGAAAAACCACTTTTCGCACTTGTGTTAGTGTTGAAAAACCACTTTTCGCACTTGTGTTAGTGTTGAAAAACCACTTTTCGCACTTGTGTTAGTGTTGAAAAACCACTTTTCGCACTTGTGTTAGTGTTGAAAAACCACTTTTCGCATTTGTGTTGGTGCAGGAAACCACTTTTGCACATGTATTAGTGTGGAAAAACCACTTTTCGCACTTGTGTTAGTGTTGAAAAACCACTTTTCGCACTTGTGTTGGTGCAGGAAACAACTTTTGCACTTGTATTAGTGTGGAAAAAACACTTTTTGCACTTGTGATAGTGTTGAAAAACCACTTTTCGCACTTGTGTTAGTGTTGAAAAAGCACTTTTCGCACTTGTGTTGGTGCAGGAAACCACTTTTGCACTTGTATTAGTGTGGAAAAACCACTTTTCGCACTTGTGTTAGTGTTGAAAAACCACTTTTCGCACTTGTGTTAGTGTTGAAAAACCACTTTTCGCACTTGTGTTAGTGTTGAAAAACCACTTTTCGCACTTGTGTTGGTGCAGGAAACCACTTTTGCACTTGTATTAGTGTGGAAAAACCACTTTTCGCACTTGTGTTAGTGTTGAAAAACCACTTTTCGCACTTGTGTTAGTGTTGAAAAACCACTTTTCGCACTTGTGTTAGTGTTGAAAAACCACTTTTAGCACTTGTGTTGGTGCAGGAAACCACTTTTCCACTTGTATTAGTGTGGAAAAAACACTTTTCGCACTTGTGTTAGTGTTCAAAAACCACTTTTCGCACTTGTGTTAGTGTTGAAAAACCACTTTTCGCACTTGTGTTAGTGTTGAAAAACCACTTTTCGCACTTGTGTTGGTGCAGGAAACCACTTTCGCACTTGTATTAGTGTGGAAAAAACACTTTTCGCACTTGTGTTAGTGTTGAAAAACCACTTTTCGCACTTGTGTTAGTGTTGAAAAACCACTTTTCGCACTTGTGTTGGTGCAGGAAACCACTTTTGCACTTGTATTAGTGTGGAAAAAACACTTTTGGCACTTGTGATAGTGTTGAAAAACCACTTTTCGCACTTGTGTTAGTGTTGAAAAACCACTTTTCGCACTTGTGTTGGTGTTGAAAAACCACTTTTCGCACTTGTGTTGGTGCAGCAAACCACTTTTGCACTTGTGTTAGTGTTGAAAAACCACTTTTCGCACTTGTGTTAGTGTTGAAAAACCACTTTTCGCACTTGTGTTGGTGCAGGAAACCACTTTTGCACTTGTATTAGTGTGGAAAAAACACTTTTCGCACTCGTGTTAGTGTTGAAAAACCACTTTTTGCACTTGTGATAGTGTTGAAAAACCACTTTTTGCACTTGTGTTAGTGTTGAAAAACCACTTTTCGCACTTGTGTTGGTGCAGGAAACCACTTTTACACTTGAATTAGTGTGGAAAAACCACTTTTCGCACTTGTGTTAGTGTTGAAAACCGACTTTTCGCACTTGTGTTAGTGTTGAAAAACCGCTTTTCGCACTTGTGTTGGTGCAGGAAACCACTTTTGCACTTGTATTAGTGTGGAAAAAACACTTTTTGCACTTGTGATAGTGTTGAAAAACCACTTTTCGCACTTGTGTTAGTGTTGAAAAACCACTTTTCGCACTTGTGTTGGTGCAGGAAACCACTTTTGCACTTGTATTAGTGTGGAAAAACCACTTTTCGCACTTGTGTTAGTGTTGAAAAACCACTTTTCGCACATGTGTTAGTGTTGAAAAACCACTTTTTGCACTTGTGTTAGTGTTGAAAAACCACTTTTTGCACTTGTGTTGGTGCAGGAAACCACTTTTGCACTTGTATTAGTGTGGAAAAACCACTTTTCGCACTTGTGTTAGTGTTGAAAAACCACTTTTCGCACTTGTGTTAGTGTTGAAAAACCACTTTTCGCACTTGTGTTGGTGCAGGAAACAACTTTTGCACTTGTATTAGTGTGGAAAAAACACTTTTTGCACTTGTGATAGTGTTGAAAAACCACTTTTCGCACTTGTGTTAGTGTTGAAAAAGCACTTTTCGCACTTGTGTTGGTGCAGGAAACCACTTTTGCACTTGTATTAGTGTGGAAAAACCACTTTTCGCACTTGTGTTAGTGTTGAAAAACCACTTTTCGCACTTGTGTTAGTGTTGAAAAACCACTTTTCGCACTTGTGTTAGTGTTGAAAAACCACTTTTCGCACTTGTGTTGGTGCAGGAAACCACTTTTGCACTTGTATTAGTGTGGAAAAACCACTTTTCGCACTTGTGTTAGTGTTGAAAAACCACTTTTCGCACTTGTGTTAGTGTTGAAAAACCACTTTTCGCACTTGTGTTAGTGTTGAAAAACCACTTTTAGCACTTGTGTTGGTGCAGGAAACCACTTTTCCACTTGTATTAGTGTGGAAAAAACACTTTTCGCACTTGTGTTAGTGTTCAAAAACCACTTTTCGCACTTGTGTTAGTGTTGAAAAACCACTTTTCGCACTTGTGTTAGTGTTGAAAAACCACTTTTCGCACTTGTGTTGGTGCAGGAAACCACTTTCGCACTTGTATTAGTGTGGAAAAAACACTTTTCGCACTTGTGTTAGTGTTGAAAAACCACTTTTCGCACTTGTGTTAGTGTTGAAAAACCACTTTTCGCACTTGTGTTGGTGCAGGAAACCACTTTTGCACTTGTATTAGTGTGGAAAAAACACTTTTGGCACTTGTGATAGTGTTGAAAAACCACTTTTCGCACTTGTGTTAGTGTTGAAAAACCACTTTTCGCACTTGTGTTGGTGTTGAAAAACCACTTTTCGCACTTGTGTTGGTGCAGCAAACCACTTTTGCACTTGTGTTAGTGTTGAAAAACCACTTTTCGCACTTGTGTTAGTGTTGAAAAACCACTTTTCGCACTTGTGTTGGTGCAGGAAACCACTTTTGCACTTGTATTAGTGTGGAAAAAACACTTTTCGCACTCGTGTTAGTGTTGAAAAACCACTTTTTGCACTTGTGATAGTGTTGAAAAACCACTTTTTGCACTTGTGTTAGTGTTGAAAAACCACTTTTCGCACTTGTGTTGGTGCAGGAAACCACTTTTACACTTGAATTAGTGTGGAAAAACCACTTTTCGCACTTGTGTTAGTGTTGAAAACCGACTTTTCGCACTTGTGTTAGTGTTGAAAAACCACTTTTCGCACTTGTGTTGGTGCAGGAAACCACTTTTGCACTTGTATTAGTGTGGAAAAAACACTTTTTGCACTTGTGATAGTGTTGAAAAACCACTTTTCGCACTTGTGTTAGTGTTGAAAAACCACTTTTCGCACTTGTGTTGGTGCAGGAAACCACTTTTGCACTTGTATTAGTGTGGAAAAACCACTTTTCGCACTTGTGTTAGTGTTGAAAAACCACTTTTCGCACATGTGTTAGTGTTGAAAAACCACTTTTTGCACTTGTGTTAGTGTTGAAAAACCACTTTTTGCACTTGTGTTGGTGCAGGAAACCACTTTTGCACTTGTATTAGTGTGGAAAAACCACTTTTCGCACTTGTGTTAGTGTTGAAAAACCACTTTTTGCACTTGTGTTGGTGCAGGAAACCACTTTTGCACTTGTATTATTGTGGAAAAAACCACTTTTCGCACTTGTGTTAGTGTTGAAAAACCACTTTTCGCACTTGTGTTGGTACAGGAAACCACTTTTGCACTTGTATTAGTGTGGAAAAACCACTTTTCGCACTTGTGTTAGTGTTGAAAAACCACTTTTCGCACTTGTGTTAGTGTTGAAAAACCACTTTTCGCACTTGTGTTGGTGCAGGAAACCACTTTTGCACATGTATTAGTGTGGAAAAACCACTTTTCGCACCTGTGTTAGTGTTGAAAAACCACTTTTCGCACTTGTGTTAGTGTTGAAAAACCACTTTTCGCACTTGTGTTAGTGTTGAAAAACCACTTTTCGCACTTGTGTTGGTGCAGGAAACCACTTTTGCACTTGTATTAGTGTGGAAAAACCACTTTTCGCACTTGTGTTAGTGTTGAAAAACCACTTTTCGCACTTGTGTTAGTGTTGAAAAACCACTTTTCGCACTTGTGTTGGTGTTGAAAAACCACTTTTAGCACTTGTGTTGGTGCAGGAAACCACTTTTGCACTTGTATTAGTGTGGCAAAACCACTTTTCGCACTTGTGTTAGTGTTGAAAAACCACTTTTCGCACTTGTGTTAGTGTTGAAAAACCACTTTTCGCACTTGTGTTAGTGTTGAAAAACCACTTTTCGCACTTGTGTTGGTGCAGGAAACCACTTTTGCACTTGTATTAGTGTGGAAAAACCACTTTTCGCACTTGTGTTAGTGTTGAAAAACCACTTTTCGCACTTGTGTTAGTGTTGAAAAACCACTTTTCGCACTTGTGTTAGTGTTGAAAAACCACTTTTAGCACTTGTGTTGGTGCAGGAAACCACTTTTCCACTTGTATTAGTGTGGAAAAAACACTTTTCGCACTTGTGTTAGTGTTCAAAAACCACTTTTCGCACTTGTGTTAGTGTTGAAAAACCACTTTTCGCACTTGTGTTAGTGTTGAAAAACCACTTTTCGCACTTGTGTTGGTGCAGGAAACCACTTTCGCACTTGTATTAGTGTGGAAAAAACACTTTTCGCACTTGTGTTAGTGTTGAAAAACCACTTTTCGCACTTGTGTTAGTGTTGAAAAACCACTTTTCGCACTTGTGTTGGTGCAGGAAACCACTTTTGCACTTGTATTAGTGTGGAAAAAACACTTTTGGCACTTGTGATAGTGTTGAAAAACCACTTTTCGCACTTGTGTTAGTGTTGAAAAACCACTTTTTGCACTTGTGTTGGTGTTGAAAAACCACTTTTCGCACTTGTGTTGGTGCAGCAAACCACTTTTGCACTTGTGTTAGTGTTGAAAAACCACTTTTCGCACTTGTGTTAGTGTTGAAAAACCACTTTTCGCACTTGTGTTGGTGCAGGAAACCACTTTTGCACTTGTATTAGTGTGGAAAAAACACTTTTCGCACTCGTGTTAGTGTTGAAAAACCACTTTTTGCACTTGTGATAGTGTTGAAAAACCACTTTTTGCACTTGTGTTAGTGTTGAAAAACCACTTTTCGCACTTGTGTTGGTGCAGGAAACCACTTTTACACTTGAATTAGTGTGGAAAAACCACTTTTCGCACTTGTGTTAGTGTTGAAAACCGACTTTTCGCACTTGTGTTAGTGTTGAAAAACCACTTTTCGCACTTGTGTTGGTGCAGGAAACCACTTTTGCACTTGTATTAGTGTGGAAAAAACACTTTTTGCACTTGTGATAGTGTTGAAAAACCACTTTTCGCACTTGTGTTAGTGTTGAAAAACCACTTTTCGCACTTGTGTTGGTGCAGGAAACCACTTTTGCACTTGTATTAGTGTGGAAAAACCACTTTTCGCACTTGTGTTAGTGTTGAAAAACCACTTTTCGCACATGTGTTAGTGTTGAAAAACCACTTTTCGCACTTGTGTTAGTGTTGAAAAACCACTTTTTGCACTTGTGTTGGTGCAGGAAACCACTTTTGCACTTGTATTAGTGTGGAAAAACCACTTTTCGCACTTGTGTTAGTGTTGAAAAACCACTTTTTGCACTTGTGTTGGTGCAGGAAACCACTTTTGCACTTGTATTATTGTGGAAAAAACCGCACTTGTGTTAGTGTTGAAAAACCACTTTTCGCACTTGTGTTGGTACAGGAAACCACTTTTGCACTTGTATTAGTGTGGAAAAACCACTTTTCGCACTTGTGTAGTGTTGAAAAACCACTTTTCGCACTTGTGTTAGTGTTGAAAAACCAC
Organism: Myxine glutinosa; assembly: GCF_964187855.1. Classification (NCBI taxonomy): domain Eukaryota; kingdom Metazoa; phylum Chordata; class Myxini; order Myxiniformes; family Myxinidae; genus Myxine; species Myxine glutinosa. The sequence goes on from NW_027617322.1 coordinate 109,694, forward strand.
TTTCGCACTTGTGTTGGTGCAGGAAACCACTTTTGCACATGTATTAGTGTGGAAAACCACTTTTCGTCACCTGTGTTTAGTGTTGAAAAACCACTTTTCGCACTTGTGTTAGTGTTGAAAAACCACTTTTCGCACTTGTGTTAGTGTTGAAAACCACTTTTCGCACTTGTGTTGGTGCAGGAAACCACTTTTGCACTTGTATTAGTGTGGAAAAACCACTTTTCGCACTTGTGTTAGTGTTGAAAAACACTTTCGCGACTTGTGTTAGTGTTGAAAAACCACTTTTCGCACTTGTGTTAGTGTTGAAAAACCACTTTTAGCACTTGTGTTGTGCAGGAAACCACTTTTGCACTTGTATTAGTGTGGAAAAAACACTTTTCGCACTTGTGTTAGTGTTGAAAAACCACTTTTCGCACTTGTGTTAGTGTTGAAAAACCACTTTTCGCACTTGTGTTAGTGTTGAAAAAGCACTTTTCGCACTTGTGTTGGTGCAGGAAACCACTTTTGCACTTGTATTAGTGTGGAAAACCACTTTTTGCACTTGTGATAGTGTTGAAAAACCACTTTTCACACTTGTGTTAGTGTTGAAAAACCACTTTTCGCACTTGTGTTGGTGCAGGAAACCACTTTTGCACTTGTATTAGTGTGGAAAAAACCACTTTTCGCACTTGTGTTAGTGTTGAAAAACCACTTTTCGCACTTGTGTTGATGCAGGAAACCACTTTTGCACTTGTAATTAGTGTGGAAAAAACCACTTTTCGCACTTGTGTTGGTGCAGGAAACCACTTTTGCACTTGTATTAGTGTGGAAAAAACCACTTTTCGCACTTGTGTTAGTGTTGAAAAAACCACTTTTTCGCACTTGTGTTGGTGCAGGAAACCACTTTTGCACTTGTATTAGTGTGGAAAACCACTTTTCGCACTTGTGTTAGTGTTGAAAAACCACTTTTCGCACTTGTGTTAGTGTTGAAAAACCACTTTTCGCATTTGTGTTGGTGCAGGAAACCACTTTTGCCATGTATTAGTGTGGAAAAACCACTTTTCGCACTTGTGTTAGTGTTGAAAAACCACTTTTCGCACTTGTGTTGGTGCAGAAACAACTTTTGCACTTGTATTAGTGTGGAAAAAAACACTTTTTGCACTTGTGATAGTGTTTGAAAAACCACTTTTCGCACTTGTGTTAGTGGTTGAAAAAGCACTTTTCGCACTTGTGTTGGTGCAGGAAACCACTTTTGCACTTGTATTAGTGTGGAAAAACCACTTTTCGCACTTGTGTTAGTGTTGAAAAACCACTTTTCGCACTTGTGTTAGTGTTGAAAAAACCACTTTTCGCACTTGTGTTGGTGTTGAAAAACCACTTTTCGCACTTGTGTTGGTGCAGGAAACCACTTTTGCACTTGTATTAGTGTGGAAAAACCACTTTTCGCACTTGTGTTAGTGTTGAAAAACCACTTTTTCGCACTTGTGTTAGTGTTGAAAAACCACTTTTCGCACTTGTGTTAGTGTTGAAAAACCACTTTTAGCACTTGTGTTGGTGCAGGAAACCACTTTTCCACTTGTATTAGTGTGGAAAAAAACACTTTTCGCACTTGTGTTAGTGTTCAAAAACCACTTTTCGCACTTGTGTTAGTGTTGAAAAACCACTTTTCGCACTTGTGTTAGTGTTGAAAAACCACTTTTCGCACTTGTGTTGGTGCAGGAAACCACTTTCGCACTTGTATTAGTGTGGAAAAAACACTTTTCGCACTTGTGTTAGTGTTGAAAAACCACTTTTCGCACTTGTGTTAGTGTTGAAAAACCACTTTTCGCACTTGTGTTGGTGCAGGAAACCACTTTTGCACTTGTATTAGTGTGGAAAAAACACTTTTGGCACTTGTGATAGTGTTGAAAAACCACTTTTCGCACTTGTGTAGTGTTGAAAAACCACTTTTCGCACTTGTGTTGGTGTTGAAAAACCACTTTTCGCACTTGTGTTGGTGCAGCAAACCACTTTTGCACTTGTGTTAGTGTTGAAAAACCACTTTTCGCACTTGTGTTAGTGTTGAAAAAACCCACTTTTCGCACTTGTGTTGGTGCAGGAAACCACTTTTGCACTTGTATTAGTGTGGAAAAAAACACTTTTCGCACTCGTGTTAGTGTTGAAAAACCACTTTTTGCACTTGTGATAGTGTTGAAAAACCACTTTTTGCACTTGTGTTAGTGTTGAAAAACCACTTTTCGCACTTGTGTTGGTGCAGGAAACCACTTTTACACTTGAATTAGTGTGGAAAAACCACTTTTCGCACTTGTGTTAGTGTTGAAAACCGACTTTTCGCACTTGTGTTAGTGTTGAAAAACCACTTTTCGCACTTGTGTTGGTGCAGGAAACCACTTTTGCACTTGTATTAGTGTGGAAAAAACACTTTTTGCACTTGCGATAGTGTTGAAAAACCACTTTTCGCACTTGTGTTAGTGTTGAAAAACCACTTTTCGCACTTGTGTTGGTGCAGGAAACCACTTTTGCACTTGTATTAGTGTGGAAAAACCACTTTTCGCACTTGTGTTAGTGTTGAAAAACCACTTTTCGCACATGTGTTAGTGTTGAAAAACCACTTTTTGCACTTGTGTTAGTGTTGAAAAACCACTTTTTGCACTTGTGTTGGTGCAGGAAACCACTTTTGCACTTGTATTAGTGTGGAAAAACCACTTTTCGCACTTGTGTTAGTGTTGAAAAACCACTTTTTGCACTTGTGTTGGTGCAGGAAACCACTTTTGCACTTGTATTATTGTGGAAAAAACCACTTTTCGCACTTGTGTTAGTGTTGAAAAACCACTTTTCGCACTTGTGTTGGTACAGGAAACCACTTTTGCACTTGTATTAGTGTGGAAAAACCACTTTTCGCACTTGTGTTAGTGTTGAAAAACCACTTTTCGCACTTGTGTTAGTGTTGAAAAACCACTTTTCGCACTTGTGTTGGTGCAGGAAACCACTTTTGCACATGTATTAGTGTGGAAAAACCACTTTTCGCACCTGTGTTAGTGTTGAAAAACCACTTTTCGCACTTGTGTTAGTGTTGAAAAACCACTTTTCGCACTTGTGTTAGTGTTGAAAACCACTTTTCGCACTTGTGTTGGTGCAGGAAACCACTTTTGCACTTGTATTAGTGTGGAAAAACCACTTTTCGCACTTGTGTTAGTGTTGAAAAACCACTTTTCGCACTTGTGTTAGTGTTGAAAAACCACTTTTCGCACTTGTGTTAGTGTTGAAAAACCACTTTTAGCACTTGTGTTGGTGCAGGAAACCACTTTTGCACTTGTATTAGTGTGGAAAAAACACTTTTCGCACTTGTGTTAGTGTTGAAAAACCACTTTTCGCACTTGTGTTAGTGTTGAAAAACCACTTTTCGCACTTGTGTTAGTGTTGAAAAAGCACTTTTCGCACTTGTGTTGGTGCAGGAAACCACTTTTGCACTTGTATTAGTGTGGAAAACCACTTTTTGCACTTGTGATAGTGTTGAAAAACCACTTTTCACACTTGTGTTAGTGTTGAAAAACCACTTTTCGCACTTGTGTTGGTGCAGGAAACCACTTTTGCACTTGTATTAGTGTGGAAAAACCACTTTTCGCACTTGTGTTAGTGTTGAAAAACCACTTTTCGCACTTGTGTTGATGCAGGAAACCACTTTTGCACTTGTATTAGTGTGGAAAAAACCACTTTTCGCACTTGTGTTGGTGCAGGAAACCACTTTTGCACTTGTATTAGTGTGGAAAAAACCACTTTTCGCACTTGTGTTAGTGTTGAAAAACCACTTTTCGCACTTGTGTTGGTGCAGGAAACCACTTTTGCACTTGTATTAGTGTGGAAAAACCACTTTTCGCACTTGTGTTAGTGTTGAAAAACCACTTTTCGCACTTGTGTTAGTGTTGAAAAACCACTTTTCGCATTTGTGTTGGTGCAGGAAACCACTTTTGCACATGTATTAGTGTGGAAAAACCACTTTTCGCACTTGTGTTAGTGTTGAAAAACCACTTTTCGCACTTGTGTTGGTGCAGGAAACAACTTTTGCACTTGTATTAGTGTGGAAAAAACACTTTTTGCACTTGTGATAGTGTTGAAAAACCACTTTTCGCACTTGTGTTAGTGTTGAAAAAGCACTTTTCGCACTTGTGTTGGTGCAGGAAACCACTTTTGCACTTGTATTAGTGTGGAAAAACCACTTTTCGCACTTGTGTTAGTGTTGAAAAACCACTTTTCGCACTTGTGTTAGTGTTGAAAAACCACTTTGCGCACTTGTGTTAGTGTTGAAAAACCACTTTTCGCACTTGTGTTGGTGCAGGAAACCACTTTTGCACTTGTATTAGTGTGGAAAAACCACTTTTCGCACTTGTGTTAGTGTTGAAAAACCACTTTTCGCACTTGTGTTAGTGTTGAAAAACCACTTTTCGCACTTGTGTTAGTGTTGAAAAACCACTTTTCGCACTTGTGTTAGTGTTGAAAAACCACTTTTCGCACTTGTGTTAGTGTTGAAAAACCACTTTTCGCATTTGTGTTGGTGCAGGAAACCACTTTTGCACATGTATTAGTGTGGAAAAACCACTTTTCGCACTTGTGTTAGTGTTGAAAAACCACTTTTCGCACTTGTGTTGGTGCAGGAAACAACTTTTGCACTTGTATTAGTGTGGAAAAAACACTTTTTGCACTTGTGATAGTGTTGAAAAACCACTTTTCGCACTTGTGTTAGTGTTGAAAAAGCACTTTTCGCACTTGTGTTGGTGCAGGAAACCACTTTTGCACTTGTATTAGTGTGGAAAAACCACTTTTCGCACTTGTGTTAGTGTTGAAAAACCACTTTTCGCACTTGTGTTAGTGTTGAAAAACCACTTTTCGCACTTGTGTTAGTGTTGAAAAACCACTTTTCGCACTTGTGTTGGTGCAGGAAACCACTTTTGCACTTGTATTAGTGTGGAAAAACCACTTTTCGCACTTGTGTTAGTGTTGAAAAACCACTTTTCGCACTTGTGTTAGTGTTGAAAAACCACTTTTCGCACTTGTGTTAGTGTTGAAAAACCACTTTTAGCACTTGTGTTGGTGCAGGAAACCACTTTTCCACTTGTATTAGTGTGGAAAAAACACTTTTCGCACTTGTGTTAGTGTTCAAAAACCACTTTTCGCACTTGTGTTAGTGTTGAAAAACCACTTTTCGCACTTGTGTTAGTGTTGAAAAACCACTTTTCGCACTTGTGTTGGTGCAGGAAACCACTTTCGCACTTGTATTAGTGTGGAAAAAACACTTTTCGCACTTGTGTTAGTGTTGAAAAACCACTTTTCGCACTTGTGTTAGTGTTGAAAAACCACTTTTCGCACTTGTGTTGGTGCAGGAAACCACTTTTGCACTTGTATTAGTGTGGAAAAAACACTTTTGGCACTTGTGATAGTGTTGAAAAACCACTTTTCGCACTTGTGTTAGTGTTGAAAAACCACTTTTCGCACTTGTGTTGGTGTTGAAAAACCACTTTTCGCACTTGTGTTGGTGCAGCAAACCACTTTTGCACTTGTGTTAGTGTTGAAAAACCACTTTTCGCACTTGTGTTAGTGTTGAAAAACCACTTTTCGCACTTGTGTTGGTGCAGGAAACCACTTTTGCACTTGTATTAGTGTGGAAAAAACACTTTTCGCACTCGTGTTAGTGTTGAAAAACCACTTTTTGCACTTGTGATAGTGTTGAAAAACCACTTTTTGCACTTGTGTTAGTGTTGAAAAACCACTTTTCGCACTTGTGTTGGTGCAGGAAACCACTTTTACACTTGAATTAGTGTGGAAAAACCACTTTTCGCACTTGTGTTAGTGTTGAAAACCGACTTTTCGCACTTGTGTTAGTGTTGAAAAACCACTTTTCGCACTTGTGTTGGTGCAGGAAACCACTTTTGCACTTGTATTAGTGTGGAAAAAACACTTTTTGCACTTGTGATAGTGTTGAAAAACCACTTTTCGCACTTGTGTTAGTGTTGAAAAACCACTTTTCGCACTTGTGTTGGTGCAGGAAACCACTTTTGCACTTGTATTAGTGTGGAAAAACCACTTTTCGCACTTGTGTTAGTGTTGAAAAACCACTTTTCGCACATGTGTTAGTGTTGAAAAACCACTTTTTGCACTTGTGTTAGTGTTGAAAAACCACTTTTTGCACTTGTGTTGGTGCAGGAAACCACTTTTGCACTTGTATTAGTGTGGAAAAACCACTTTTCGCACTTGTGTTAGTGTTGAAAAACCACTTTTTGCACTTGTGTTGGTGCAGGAAACCACTTTTGCACTTGTATTATTGTGGAAAAAACCACTTTTCGCACTTGTGTTAGTGTTGAAAAACCACTTTTCGCACTTGTGTTGGTACAGGAAACCACTTTTGCACTTGTATTAGTGTGGAAAAACCACTTTTCGCACTTGTGTTAGTGTTGAAAAACCACTTTTCGCACTTGTGTTAGTGTTGAAAAACCACTTTTCGCACTTGTGTTGGTGCAGGAAACCACTTTTGCACATGTATTAGTGTGGAAAAACCACTTTTCGCACCTGTGTTAGTGTTGAAAAACCACTTTTCGCACTTGTGTTAGTGTTGAAAAACCACTTTTCGCACTTGTGTTAGTGTTGAAAAACCACTTTTCGCACTTGTGTTGGTGCAGGAAACCACTTTTGCACTTGTATTAGTGTGGAAAAACCACTTTTCGCACTTGTGTTAGTGTTGAAAAACCACTTTTCGCACTTGTGTTAGTGTTGAAAAACCACTTTTCGCACTTGTGTTGGTGTTGAAAAACCACTTTTAGCACTTGTGTTGGTGCAGGAAACCACTTTTGCACTTGTATTAGTGTGGAAAAAACACTTTTCGCACTTGTGTTAGTGTTGAAAAACCACTTTTCGCACTTGTGTTAGTGTTGAAAAACCACTTTTCGCACTTGTGTTAGTGTTGAAAAAGCACTTTTCGCACTTGTGTTGGTGCAGGAAACCACTTTTGCACTTGTATTAGTGTGGAAAACCACTTTTTGCACTTGTGATAGTGTTGAAAAACCACTTTTCACACTTGTGTTAGTGTTGAAAAACCACTTTTCGCACTTGTGTTGGTGCAGGAAACCACTTTTGCACTTGTATTAGTGTGGAAAAACCACTTTTCGCACTTGTGTTAGTGTTGAAAAACCACTTTTCGCACTTGTGTTGATGCAGGAAACCACTTTTGCACTTGTATTAGTGTGGAAAAAACCACTTTTCGCACTTGTGTTGGTGCAGGAAACCACTTTTGCACTTGTATTAGTGTGGAAAAAACCACTTTTCGCACTTGTGTTAGTGTTGAAAAACCACTTTTCGCACTTGTGTTGGTGCAGGAAACCACTTTTGCACTTGTATTAGTGTGGAAAAACCACTTTTCGCACTTGTGTTAGTGTTGAAAAACCACTTTTCGCACTTGTGTTAGTGTTGAAAAACCACTTTTCGCATTTGTGTTGGTGCAGGAAACCACTTTTGCACATGTATTAGTGTGGAAAAACCACTTTTCGCACTTGTATTAGTGTTGAAAAACCACTTTTCGCACTTGTGTTGGTGCAGGAAACAACTTTTGCACTTGTATTAGTGTGGAAAAAACACTTTTTGCACTTGTGATAGTGTTGAAAAACCACTTTTCGCACTTGTGTTAGTGTTGAAAAAGCACTTTTCGCACTTGTGTTGGTGCAGGAAACCACTTTTGCACTTGTATTAGTGTGGAAAAACCACTTTTCGCACTTGTGTTAGTGTTGAAAAACCACTTTTCGCACTTGTGTTAGTGTTGAAAAACCACTTTGCGCACTTGTGTTAGTGTTGAAAAACCACTTTTCGCACTTGTGTTGGTGCAGGAAACCACTTTTGCACTTGTATTAGTGTGGAAAAACCACTTTTCGCACTTGTGTTAGTGTTGAAAAACCACTTTTCGCACTTGTGTTAGTGTTGAAAAACCACTTTTCGCACTTGTGTTAGTGTTGAAAAACCACTTTTAGCACTTGTGTTGGTGCAGGAAACCACTTTTGCACTTGTATTAGTGTGGAAAAAACACTTTTCGCACTTGTGTTAGTGTTCAAAAACCACTTTTCGCACTTGTGTTAGTGTTGAAAAACCACTTTTCGCACTTGTGTTAGTGTTGAAAAACCACTTTTCGCACTTGTGTTGGTGCAGGAAACCACTTTCGCACTTGTATTAGTGTGGAAAAAACACTTTTCGCACTTGTGTTAGTGTTGAAAAACCACTTTTCGCACTTGTGTTAGTGTTGAAAAACCACTTTTCGCACTTGTGTTGGTGCAGGAAACCACTTTTGCACTTGTATTAGTGTGGAAAAAACACTTTTGGCACTTCTGATAGTGTTGAAAAACCACTTTTCGCACTTGTGTTAGTGTTGAAAAACCACTTTTCGCACTTGTGTTGGTGTTGAAAAACCACTTTTCGCACTTGTGTTGGTGCAGCAAACCACTTTTGCACTTGTGTTAGTGTTGAAAAACCACTTTTCGCACTTGTGTTAGTGTTGAAAAACGACTTTTCGCACTTGTGTTGGTGCAGGAAACCACTTTTGCACTTGTATTAGTGTGGAAAAAACACTTTTCGCACTCGTGTTAGTGTTGAAACACCACTTTTTGCACTTGTGATAGTGTTGAAAAACCACTTTTCGCACTTGTGTTAGTGTTGAAAAACCACTTTTCGCACTTGTGTTGGTGCAGGAAACCACTTTTGCACTTGAATTAGTGTGGAAAAACCACTTTTCGCACTTGTGTTAGTGTTGAAAACCGACTTTTCGCACTTGTGTTAGTGTTGAAAAACCACTTTTCGCACTTGTGTTGGTGCAGGAAACCACTTTTGCACTTGTATTAGTGTGGAAAAAACACTTTTTGCACTTGTGATAGTGTTGAAAAACACTTTTCGCACTTGTGTTAGTGTTGAAAAACCACTTTTCGCACTTGTGTTGGTGCAGGAAACCACTTTTGCACTTGTATTAGTGTGGAAAAACCACTTTTCGCACTTGTGTTAGTGTTGAAAAACCACTTTTCGCACATGTGTTAGTGTTGAAAAACCACTTTTCGCACTTGTGTTAGTGTTGAAAAACCACTTTTTGCACTTGTGTTGGTGCAGGAAACCACTTTTGCACTTGTATTAGTGTGGAAAAACCACTTTTCGCACTTGTGTTAGTGTTGAAAAACCACTTTTTGCACTTGTGTTGGTGCAGGAAACCACTTTTGCACTTGTATTATTGTGGAAAAAACCACTTTTCGCACTTGTGTTAGTGTTGAAAAACCACTTTTCGCACTTGTGTTGGTGCAGGAAACCACTTTTGCACTTGTATTAGTGTGGAAAAACCACTTTTCGCACTTGTGTTAGTGTTGAAAAACCACTTTTCGCACTTGTGTTAGTGTTGAAAAACCACTTTTCGCACTTGTGTTGGTGCAGGAAACCACTTTTGCACATGTATTAGTGTGGAAAAACCACTTTTCGCACTTGTGTTAGTGTTGAAAAACCACTTTTCGCACTTGTGTTAGTGTTGAAAAACCACTTTTCGCACTTGTGTTGGTGCAGGAAACCACTTTTGCACTTGTATTAGTGTGGAAAAACCACTTTTCGCACTTTTGTTAGTGTTGAAAAACCACTTTTCGCACTTGTGTTAGTGTTGAAAAACCACTTTTCGCACTTGTGTTAGTGTTGAAAAACCACTTTTAGCACTTGTGTTGGTGCAGGAAACCACTTTTGCACTTGTATTCGTGTGGAAAAAACACTTTTCGCACTTGTGTTAGTGTTGAAAAACCACTTTTCGCACTTGTGTTAGTGTTGAAAAACCACTTTTCGCACTTGTGTTAGTGTTGAAAAACTACTTTTCGCACTTGTGTTGGTGTGGAAAAAACCACTTCGCACTTGTGTTAGTGTTGAAAAACCACTTTTCGCACTTGTGTTGGTGCAGGAAACCACTTTTGCACTTGTATTAGTGTGGAAAAACCACTTTTCGCACTTGTGTTAGTGTTGAAAAACCACTTTTCGCACTTGTGTTAGTGTTGAAAAACCACTTTTCGCACTTGTGTTGGTGCAGGAAACCACTTTTGCACATGTATTAGTGTGGAAAAACCACTTTTCGCACTTGTGTTAGTGTTGAAAAACCACTTTTCGCACTTGTGTTGATGCAGGAAACCACTTTTGCACTTGCATTAGTGTGGAAAAAACACTTTTTGCACTTGTGATAGTGTTGAAAAACCACTTTTCGCACTTGTGTTAGTGTTGAAAAACCACTTTTCGCACTTGTGTTGGTGCAGGAAACCACTTTTGCACTTGTATTAGTGTGGAAAAAACACTTTTTGCACTTGTGTTAGTGTTGAAAAACCACTTTTCGCACTTGTGTTAGTGTTGAAAAACCACTTTTCGCACTTGTGTTAGTGTTGAAAAACCACTTTTCGCACTTGTGTTGGTGCAGGAAACCACTTTTGCACTTGTATTAGTGTGGAAAAACCACTTTTCGCACTTGTGTTAGTGTTGAAAAACCACTTTTCGCACTTGTGTTGGTGCAGGAAACCACTTTTGCACTTGTATTAGTGTGGAAAAAACACTTTTCGCACTCGTGTTAGTGTTGAAAAACCACTTTTCGCACTTGTGTTGGTGCAGGAAACCACTTTTGCACTTGTATTAGTGTGGAAAAAACCACTTTTCGCACTTGTGTTAGTGTTGAAAAACCACTTTTCGCACTTGTGTTGGTGCAGGAAACCACTTTTGCACTTGTATTAGTGTGGAAAAACCACTTTTCGCACTTGTGTTAGTGTTGAAAAACCACTTTTCGCACTTGTGTTAGTGTTGAAAAACCACTTTTCGCATTTGTGTTGGTGCAGGAAACCACTTTTGCACATGTATTAGTGTGGAAAAACCACTTTTCGCACTTGTGTTAGTGTTGAAAAACCACTTTTCGCACTTGTGTTGGTGCAGGAAACAACTTTTGCACTTGTATTAGTGTGGAAAAAACACTTTTTGCACTTGTGATAGTGTTGAAAAACCACTTTTCGCACTTGTGTTAGTGTTGAAAAAGCACTTTTCGCACTTGTGTTGGTGCAGGAAACCACTTTTGCACTTGTATTAGTGTGGAAAAACCACTTTTCGCACTTGTGTTAGTGTTGAAAAACCACTTTTCGCACTTGTGTTAGTGTTGAAAAACCACTTTTCGCACTTGTGTTAGTGTTGAAAAACCACTTTTCGCACTTGTGTTGGTGCAGGAAACCACTTTTGCACTTGTATTAGTGTGGAAAAACCACTTTTCGCACTTGTGTTAGTGTTGAAAAACCACTTTTCGCACTTGTGTTAGTGTTGAAAAACCACTTTTCGCACTTGTGTTAGTGTTGAAAAACCACTTTTAGCACTTGTGTTGGTGCAGGAAACCACTTTTCCACTTGTATTAGTGTGGAAAAAACACTTTTCGCACTTGTGTTAGTGTTCAAAAACCACTTTTCGCACTTGTGTTAGTGTTGAAAAACCACTTTTCGCACTTGTGTTAGTGTTGAAAAACCACTTTTCGCACTTGTGTTGGTGCAGGAAACCACTTTCGCACTTGTATTAGTGTGGAAAAAACACTTTTCGCACTTGTGTTAGTGTTGAAAAACCACTTTTCGCACTTGTGTTAGTGTTGAAAAACCACTTTTCGCACTTGTGTTGGTGCAGGAAACCACTTTTGCACTTGTATTAGTGTGGAAAAAACACTTTTGGCACTTGTGATAGTGTTGAAAAACCACTTTTCGCACTTGTGTTAGTGTTGAAAAACCACTTTTCGCACTTGTGTTGGTGTTGAAAAACCACTTTTCGCACTTGTGTTGGTGCAGCAAACCACTTTTGCACTTGTGTTAGTGTTGAAAAACCACTTTTCGCACTTGTGTTAGTGTTGAAAAACCACTTTTCGCACTTGTGTTGGTGCAGGAAACCACTTTTGCACTTGTATTAGTGTGGAAAAAACACTTTTCGCACTCGTGTTAGTGTTGAAAAACCACTTTTTGCACTTGTGATAGTGTTGAAAAACCACTTTTTGCACTTGTGTTAGTGTTGAAAAACCACTTTTCGCACTTGTGTTGGTGCAGGAAACCACTTTTACACTTGAATTAGTGTGGAAAAACCACTTTTCGCACTTGTGTTAGTGTTGAAAACCGACTTTTCGCACTTGTGTTAGTGTTGAAAAACCACTTTTCGCACTTGTGTTGGTGCAGGAAACCACTTTTGCACTTGTATTAGTGTGGAAAAAACACTTTTTGCACTTGTGATAGTGTTGAAAAACCACTTTTCGCACTTGTGTTAGTGTTGAAAAACCACTTTTCGCACTTGTGTTGGTGCAGGAAACCACTTTTGCACTTGTATTAGTGTGGAAAAACCACTTTTCGCACTTGTGTTAGTGTTGAAAAACCACTTTTCGCACATGTGTTAGTGTTGAAAAACCACTTTTCGCACTTGTGTTAGTGTTGAAAAACCACTTTTTGCACTTGTGTTGGTGCAGGAAACCACTTTTGCACTTGTATTAGTGTGGAAAAACCACTTTTCGCACTTGTGTTAGTGTTGAAAAACCACTTTTTGCACTTGTGTTGGTGCAGGAAACCACTTTTGCACTTGTATTATTGTGGAAAAAACCACTTTTCGCACTTGTGTTAGTGTTGAAAAACCACTTTTCGCACTTGTGTTGGTACAGGAAACCACTTTTGCACTTGTATTAGTGTGGAAAAACCACTTTTCGCACTTGTGTTAGTGTTGAAAAACCACTTTTCGCACTTGTGTTAGTGTTGAAAAACCACTTTTCGCACTTGTGTTGGTGCAGGAAACCACTTTTGCACATGTATTAGTGTGGAAAAACCACTTTTCGCACCTGTGTTAGTGTTGAAAAACCACTTTTCGCACTTGTGTTAGTGTTGAAAAACCACTTTTCGCACTTGTGTTAGTGTTGAAAAACCACTTTTCGCACTTGTGTTGGTGCAGGAAACCACTTTTGCACTTGTATTAGTGTGGAAAAACCACTTTTCGCACTTGTGTTAGTGTTGAAAAACCACTTTTCGCACTTGTGTTAGTGTTGAAAAACCACTTTTCGCACTTGTGTTAGTGTTGAAAAACCACTTTTAGCACTTGTGTTGGTGCAGGAAACCACTTTTGCACTTGTATTAGTGTGGAAAAAACACTTTTCGCACTTGTGTTAGTGTTGAAAAACCACTTTTCGCACTTGTGTTAGTGTTGAAAAACCACTTTTCGCACTTGTGTTAGTGTTGAAAAACCACTTTTCGCACTTGTGTTAGTGTTGAAAAACCACTTTTCGCACTTGTGTTGGTGCAGGAAACCACTTTTGCACATGTATTAGTGTGGAAAAACCACTTTTCGCACTTGTGTTAGTGTTGAAAAACCACTTTTCGCACTTGTGTTAGTGTTGAAAAACCACTTTTCGCACTTGTGTTAGTGTTGAAAAACCACTTTTCGCACTTGTGTTGGTGCAGGAAACCACTTTTGCACTTGTATTAGTGTGGAAAAACCACTTTTCGCACTTTTGTTAGTGTTGAAAAACAACTTTTCGCACTTGTGTTAGTGTTGAAAAACCACTTTTCGCACTTGTGTTAGTGTTGAAAAACCACTTTTAGCACTTGTGTTGGTGCAGGAAACCACTTTTGCACTTGTATTCGTGTGGAAAAAACACTTTTCGCACTTGTGTTAGTGTTGAAAAACCACTTTTCGCACTTGTGTTAGTGTTGAAAAACCACTTTTCGCACTTGTGTTAGTGTTGAAAAACCACTTTTCGCACTTGTGTTGGTGTGGAAAAAACCACTTCGCACTTGTGTTAGTGTTGAAAAACCACTTTTCGCACTTGTGTTGGTGCAGGAAACCACTTTTGCACTTGTATTAGTGTGGAAAAACCACTTTTCGCACTTGTGTTAGTGTTGAAAAACCACTTTTCGCACTTGTGTTAGTGTTGAAAAACCACTTTTCGCACTTGTGTTGGTGCAGGAAACCACTTTTGCACATGTATTAGTGTGGAAAAACCACTTTTCGCACTTGTGTTAGTGTTGAAAAACCACTTTTCGCACTTGTGTTGATGCAGGAAACCACTTTTGCACTTGCATTAGTGTGGAAAAAACACTTTTTGCACTTGTGATAGTGTTGAAAAACCACTTTTCGCACTTGTGTTAGTGTTGAAAAACCACTTTTCGCACTTGTGTTGGTGCAGGAAACCACTTTTGCACTTGTATTAGTGTGGAAAAAACACTTTTTGCACTTGTGTTAGTGTTGAAAAACCACTTTTCGCACTTGTGTTAGTGTTGAAAAACCACTTTTCGCACTTGTGTTAGTGTTGAAAAACCACTTTTCGCACTTGTGTTGGTGCAGGAAACCACTTTTGCACTTGTATTAGTGTGGAAAAACCACTTTTCGCACTTGTGTTAGTGTTGAAAAACCACTTTTCGCACTTGTGTTGGTGCAGGAAACCACTTTTGCACTTGTATTAGTGTGGAAAAAACACTTTTCGCACTCGTGTTAGTGTTGAAAAACCACTTTTCGCACTTGTGTTGGTGCAGGAAACCACTTTTGCACTTGTTTAGTGTGGAAAAAACCACTTTTCGCACTTGTGTTAGTGTTGAAAAACCACTTTTCGCACTTGTGTTGGTGCAGGAACCACTTTTGCACTTGTATTAGTGTGGAAAAACCACTTTTCGCACTTGTGTTAGTGTTGAAAAACACTTTTCGCACTTGTGTTAGTGTTGAAAAAACCACTTTTCGCATTTGTGTTGGTGCAGGAAACCACTTTTTGCACATGTATTAGTGTGGAAAAACCACTTTTCGCACTTGTGTTAGTGTTGAAAAACCACTTTTCGCACTTGTGTTGGTGCAGGAAACAACTTTTGCACTTGTATTAGTGTGGAAAAAACACTTTTTGCACTTGTGATAGTGTTGAAAAACCACTTTTCGCACTTGTGTTAGTGTTGAAAAAGCACTTTTCGCACTTGTGTTGGTGCAGGAAACCACTTTTGCACTTGTATTAGTGTGGCAAAACCACTTTCGCACTTGTGTTAGTGTTGAAAAACCACTTTTCGCACTTGTGTTAGTGTTGAAAACCACTTTTCGCACTTGTGTTAGTGTTGAAAAACCACTTTTCGCACTTGTATTGGTGCAGGAAACCACTTTTGCACTTGTATTAGTGTGGAAAAACCACTTTTCGCACTTGTGTTAGTGTTGAAAAACCACTTTTCGCACTTGTGTTAGTGTTGAAAAACCACTTTTCGCACTTGTGTTAGTGTTGAAAAACCACTTTTAGCACTTGTGTTGGTGCAGGAAACCACTTTTCCACTTGTATTAGTGTGGAAAAAACACTTTTCGCACTTGTGTTAGTGTTCAAAAACCACTTTTCGCACTTGTGTTAGTGTTGAAAAACCACTTTTCGCACTTGTGTTAGTGTTGAAAAACCACTTTTCGCACTTGTGTTGGTGCAGGAAACCACTTTCGCACTTGTATTAGTGTGGAAAAAACACTTTTCGCACTTGTGTTAGTGTTGAAAAACCACTTTTCGCACTTGTGTTAGTGTTGAAAAACCACTTTTCGCACTTGTGTTGGTGCAGGAAACCACTTTTGCACTTGTATTAGTGTGGAAAAAACACTTTTGGCACTTGTGATAGTGTTGAAAAACCACTTTTCGCACTTGTGTTAGTGTTGAAAAACCACTTTTCGCACTTGTGTTGGTGTTGAAAAACCACTTTTCGCACTTGTGTTGGTGCAGCAAACCACTTTTGCACTTGTGTTAGTGTTGAAAAACCACTTTTCGCACTTGTGTTAGTGTTGAAAAACCACTTTTCGCACTTGTGTTGGTGCAGGAAACCACTTTTGCACTTGTATTAGTGTGGAAAAAACACTTTTCGCACTCGTGTTAGTGTTGAAAAACCACTTTTTGCACTTGTGATAGTGTTGAAAAACCACTTTTTGCACTTGTGTTAGTGTTGAAAAACCACTTTTCGCACTTGTGTTGGTGCAGGAAACCACTTTTACACTTGAATTAGTGTGGAAAAACCACTTTTCGCACTTGTGTAGTGTTGAAAACCGACTTTTCGCACTTGTGTTAGTGTTGAAAAAACCACTTTTCGCACTTGTGTTGGTGCAGGAAACCACTTTTGCACTTGTATTAGTGTGGAAAAAACACTTTTTGCACTTGTGATAGTGTTGAAAACCACTTTTCGCACTTGTGTTAGTGTTGAAAAACCACTTTTCGCACTTGTGTTGGTGCAGGAAACCACTTTGCACTTGTATTAGTGTGGAAAAACCACTTTTCGCACTTGTGTTAGTGTTGAAAAACACTTTTCGCACATGTGTTAGTGTTGAAAAACCACTTTTCGCACTTGTGTTAGTGTTGAAAAACCACTTTTTGCACTTGTGTTGGTGCAGGAAACCACTTTTGCACTTGTATTAGTGTGGAAAAACCACTTTTCGCACTTGTGTTAGTGTTGAAAAACCACTTTTTGCACTTGTGTTGGTGCAGGAAACACTTTTGCACTTGTATTATTGTGGAAAAACCACTTTTCGCACTGTGTTAGTGTTGAAAACCACTTTTCGCACTTGTGTTGGTACAGGAAACCACTTTTGCACTTGTATTAGTGTGGAAAAACCACTTTTCGCACTTGTGTTAGTGTTGAAAAACCACTTTCGCACTTGTGTTAGTGTTGAAAAACCACTTTTCGCACTTGTGTTGGTGCAGGAAACCACTTTTGCACATGTATTAGTGTGGAAAAACCACTTTTCGCACCTGTGTTAGTGTTGAAAAACCACTTTTCGCACTTGTGTTAGTGTTGAAAAACCACTTTTCGCACTTGTGTTAGTGTTGAAAACCACTTTTCGCACTTGTGT